>NW_026725725.1:0-52912 GCF_029784015.1 Lycium ferocissimum
TAAAGTATTTAGCTCGTCGATAAATTTAGAAACCCGAGTAAATTAAATAAAGCAGGGACAAAATTGGGTGTCAACAAAACCAACCCGACATTACATGTATTCAATTTTAAAAATATTTTATACATAAAAAAATTTATTTGTAATGTAACTTATAAATATTTCTTAAAATTTTTTCATAGTTTTTTGTTTTTTATCATAGTAATCCAAGCTTGAGCTTAGAATTTTGAATGTCAATAAGTTTTGTATCCTATAGATGTTATTAACTCAAATAAAGTCCAAATCAAAACCAACTCAACACTAATGCTAACAAAAGAAATTCAATTTTACCACTAGGAATGACAGTAATGTTGGGTATCTATTATTTAGTTTTGCATCATTGGTATAGAGAGTGAAAATACATAACTTGATTTTTTTTTCTTTGTCATGTAATTAATACTTATTGGCCATACTTATTTTAGCATGACTGTCACGACCCAAACCGATGAGTCGTGACGAGTGCCTGACCTCTAGCGACCAAACACCCACATCTCACATCTGAACTTTATTGAACATTGAGGGCCCATAAGTGACTCAAACTGATCTCATAAATGAGGGTGACATCATAAACTCTGTACATACATATACATCTTCGAAGGAACGGAGCAAGGCGGCTAGGCGCTATCTTGTACATAAAGAATAGAAAGCGACAAGACTACATCATCCGACTAATACATACAAGTTGTCTCTGGAGACCTCTCGGAATAAAGTCGTAGAAAGGACGGGACGGGGCCCGTCGTATGCATATGCATATACGTCTCAAAAGGTGGCATACCAAAAGCGACCGCGCTTTTCGGATCAAATGGAGCACACCGACCAGCGCTGGACATAGAGGTCTCGAGGCCGGACACACCTGTCGGTCTACAGACACACGGACATGGTAACGGCCCGACGACGGGGAGTCAGTACGGATAATGTACTGAGTATGTAAGGCATAAGAACAACATGTATATATATAAGAATCATGAATAAAATCTGAACTCATAAGCTGAAATGACTATCTGCATGTATTTGTATGAACTAGTATCTGTATGTATCTGCATAAATCTGTAT
This sequence comes from Lycium ferocissimum, assembly GCF_029784015.1. Lineage (NCBI taxonomy): Eukaryota > Viridiplantae > Streptophyta > Magnoliopsida > Solanales > Solanaceae > Lycium > Lycium ferocissimum. The sequence goes on from NW_026725725.1 coordinate 1,090, forward strand.
AACTGACAATGTCTCTGTGGGCGCATAATATGCAAGCTCTCAATGATAATTATGCTAATGTATATATATTTAGGTCATAGTGATGAGGAACGTTCAGCCCGATCCATATCCCATATAATAATGCCGAGAAACGTACAACCTGATCCATATATCATATAATAATGCCGAGGAACGTACGGCCCGATCCATATATCATATAATAATGCCGAGGAACGTACGGCTCGATCCATATATTATCATCAAGGTGCACCAGCTGATCAGGTGGTAATGCGTATATAACGCCTATCCCTTTCCCCCATACTCCATATACATATGGTACACACGTATATAACGCCTTCTGGTCATGGGTCAATATGCATATTTATATGAATGCAATGCATAACTGAAACGTGTACATAGAATGCTCAGAGTGACATAAAGCCTCATTACCTTCGATGGACAACCTTTGAATTAACATCGTCATCATAAGAAATCTCAAGACCCATGAATAGAAGGAACAATCATACGGGGTATAGGAACATCAAAGACTGAAGCACTCCTAGTGCTTCTAAGAGTAGAGTAATATGGAAGCTTACTTGCTAGTTGGCTCATATCATAGGATCACGCCAAAGAAAGAAAGGGGTAGCCTTAAACATACCTTGAAGTATATCCAATCATCCCACTTCTACTTCTCGAACTTGTAAGTCTTGAGGGGTCTAAGATTCCAAGAATAACTTCAACTCCAACTTCCTAAGCTCCACAACTTTGAAGAAACCCTAGGAACAACCTTCTTCTTCACAAGCTCGTATTTACGGGGTTCGGATCTTACTAAATCTCCACTATTATGATAGGAAATATTGGGAGTAAATATACTAGGGTTTTCTCTGACTTGGAAGACGATTTAAAATGAGAAATAAAGTCGTGGAATCATATATTTATACTTGGAACTAAAAAGTTCCAGCGGTGCGGTTCGACGAGTGGGTCGACGATCCGTCGACGTGTCGACGACCTGCGCCTACAGATTCAAGGCTGCGGAAACATAACGACGCCGCACAATGACAGTTCGTCGACGATGACTGGTGTCTGCAGATTTCCCTGAATCAGTTCAGGTTGCGTCGATTCGATTCGTTCAACTTCTAATCCTGTAAATTACCAGGAATACTTGCTGGTACCTTTGTACACGGGGTAAGACACTTTCTATCTCCAAAACTCAGGCTCGGGTCTCAATTCAAAAGGCATACCCGACTAGGAAACCATAGGTTCTCCTACGACGAAAACGAGAGGCGTAACAATGACTTAGTATTTTTAGATTATGATCATTTTCTTTATGGCTTATTAATTAGCAATATTTATTTTAATCGATTTTATTATCACTCATCTCACATTTTGTGTTATTTTCTTAAGAAACACCTTGATTATATAGTTGTATCTTACTAGGACTAAAGAAATATTTGAAGTAAAAGTTATATGTTTTGTATGAAGGCTTTTTCGGAAAAAAAACCCAGAAAAATCCGAGAAAATCGAATAACCGGAGATTGGAAAATCCGAATTTTATTGGTTTGATTTAGTGTATAAATTTAAAAACCCGATGCAATTAGTTTGATTTGGTATTTACAAAATCCAAACCAACCTCATCCATATACACCCCTAATTAGCAGAATGCCCTTCAAATGCATTGGTCTTTAATTTTTGCCCCCAAATTGGTGGTCTTTATTTTTTGTCCCTTTCGCCTAATAGGCTAATACCATGAGTTTTGAGGTTCGAACCCCGGCTCAGTTAAAAAAAAAAAAATCGCAAGGCAGAGTTTTGTAGCAAAGTTAAGCATTAAGGCAGAGTTTTGCCTTCAGGTATAAGGAGACAGAGTTTTGGCATGCCTGAAGGCAAAGCTCTCCTTTGAAGCAAAGTTTCAAGCTCTAAAGGTAGCTATGCAAATCTCTGCCTTGCATACTCTACCTTGCGATATTTTTTTAAATTTTTGACTGAACGGAAATTCAAACCTGAAATTAAAAAGTTTTAATAAAGAGTAAAAATTAAAGACCACCAATTTAATGGGCAAAAATTAAATTAAAGACCCCAGAATAAGGGCATTCCTGTGAATTGCTCATCAGCAAAATGAGGTGAATGTCCAGTTGGTGAAGCTTAACAAGAGATAGAGACAGTTACAAACCCGTCACTTTAACGGATTGCCCGTGACTAGTTTCCCTTTCGCTTTCTTTTTTTCACTCCGTATTCTTTACCGCGACTGTATCTATCCATAAATTTCTAGTCATACTAGTTGTACACTGTTACTCAATATTAATGGAAAGTTAAAGATGCCCACTGTATGAAGCAATCATTTGTGTTTGTTACTTCTTAAAAGGAAATCTGAGTGCTGTTTAATAAATGACAACTATAGAAACCACAACATAAGTCTCGAACTAGATCTGATGCAATTTGCTTTGAACACAAAATTAATTTTTCTATTTAATATCTATTTATTTTGAGAAAACTGACTTTTTAAGAAAATTATGAGTTAAATTTGATCACAATTTTCCTTTTTTGTAACTGTGGTATACGGGTCAATACCCCACAAAAGGTAAAGGTAAGGTTTGTTACATCGTATTTTTGTCAAATCTCACTTGTGAGATTACATTGAATACGTTGTTGTTGTTGTTGGTATACGGGCATATTTTAATTAATTTTATGGAATATCAGCTATGTCCCAACAACATATGTATTGGGTAATCTATTGACCCAGAATTGAGTAGATAAAAAGAAATTATTATACCTTCACAAATTTCACGCCTTAGTCGGGAGTATTTCGGAAACAATTTCTCTACTTTCACGAGGTGGGATAAGGTCTGCGTATCTTTATCCTCCCCAGACGAATACACTAAGTATGTTGTTCTTTGTTACCTTCACAAATTTCAGTTTGGATAATTTAAAAAGCAACTATAATAATAATAATAATCAAATTTCAGTTTTGAAAAATAATTTATCCTACTAACAATTTTTTTCTGAAAAAATAATTATTGTTAATGTTTGTTTTGGCTAGCTACTTTTAGTGTAAAAAAAAAAAAAAAAAAAAAAACCTGATTAACTGTATGGGTATATGTCACAGAGTACTGTAGACCTGTAGCTGTATACAGAAATAAATTCCAATTAATATTCTAAAATGAAATATACTATACTCTCTCTCTCTCTCTACTAGTATACTTCTCTTCTCTGTGGCTTTGGATTCTTCTAGCAGATCGTGCCTGCCAGCTTTTCATTAGAATGCCTACTACCTCCCCCTCTCCCCACCCAACCACCTAATCTCTTTTTCACTATATAGATTTATATTCCTTATTTTTTTTTATAAAATAAAATACTCCCAAAATATTATAAAGGGCAATTTAGTGTAAATAAAAATAGGAAAGTTCTGACAAAGCCTTTCTTGTTCGCAAGCTAAAAAACTTGGGTTTTTGTGACTGACTGACTGGTAATTAAAACTCCGACGCCGTTAAAGATGAGGTTACTGCCGGTAGTCATCGGCATTTTGCTTTGTTGTTCTGTCATTGCCGACACAGATCCAAATGACGGTAAGATATCATTTCTCGTTTAGCCATTTATTATCTGTATCTCTTTGTGTATGTGTTTACTGATCAGTTAGTTGATGGATATTTGGAAAGTTAATGACTGCAAAATCTAGCTAAGACTCAACTCAGTAACTGTCACAAATTAAAGTCGTTATTTTCTTTACCTGAATATATGGGTGAAACTGAAAAGTTTCTTTTTTTATCAAGGCATTAATCAAGCTCTCTTGGATTCTTAAGTTATCGTGTATGCATTTGGTCTTGTCGGTGGACTTTTACTATTATCCAATCTTCCGTTAATGGTCACTCAACTAATAGTTATTATCTCAGAAAGTCATTATCTTTTGTTAAAGAAATTTGGAATCAAGAAGAATGGTGATAAGACCATATGAGAACTCAACCCTTTATTCTGGGAACTGACATATTGAAACTGTGTCGGACGTATTTGATGGATTTCACTATTTTCGGCCAAGCATTGCTCGACAAGTTTTTTTTTTTTTTTTTTCCTTCTTCTTTTTGCTGGCTGGAAGGGACAGGGTAGTAGGGGTGGGCCGCCAAAAAAACAAGTGAGATTCAAATTGATCAAGGACTATATAACTTAAAAGACTGTTCTCCAGATAATGATAAACAAATAGATTCACGGTTTAATCGACGCACTTGTTGTGTTTCACCATGTTTATTGATGTCTGGTAGATACACCGCTCACTAACAGTTTGTCGGACGTTTGATTTCACTTCGAGCTATTGTTAATCAAAATATACAATTTCTTTTGGGCATTGTAAGAATGTGTTGACAGGTAAATATGCCTAATTGGATTTCAGTCTAATTTTTTTCTGGCGGTACTTTGATTTTCAGCTGCTGCTCTGAGAGTTATGTATAGCAGCCTAAATTCACCTGGGCAGCTAACAAAATGGACTGCCAATGGCGGTGATCCTTGTGCAGAGAACTGGAAAGGCATTACTTGCTCGGGCAATAGAGTTACTGAAATGTGAGTTTCTGCCTTCCTTATTGTTATAAGTAGTTATTTTTGATGTTTTCCTTCTTTATCTTCTTCAGCATGTTGTTTCAACTCTCAGAATTGTTGACTTGGTGATTTCTGATGCTTGCTTCCTTTTTCATTCTCCTTCAGCAAGTTATCAGGTCTTGGACTCTCTGGTTCACTGGGCTACCAATTAGCGAGTCTAACATCTGTGACTAATTTGTAAGATGAATGGCCTTCAATAATGTCCTCATAGATGTCTTTTCGATTTATATTAAATTCTTACACACGTTTAATCTTTGGGGATTTGCAGTGATATAAGCAATAACAATTTGGGAAACCAGTTGCCATATCAGCTTCCTCCAAATGTGCAAAGACTGTATGTCTCATAATTTGTATATTCTTGTCATTCCAGACTCTATTTTTCCTGTTATCTTTCTTAAACCTTGCCTTGCAATGCAGAAACCTTGCTAGTAATGGTTTTAATGGTGGCCTTCCGTATTCCATTTCACAGATGACTTCCCTCCGATACTTGTATGTAAAATCATTGAATTTGATTGCAATTTGCTCTCCAGCAGTAAGCTTTTGTTTAAGGTTAAGCTTTTCAATGACTCTCTGCAATATTTGTATCTGGCTGTAGAGATGTCAGTCATAATCAAATTCAAGGACAAGTGACTGCCGCATTCGACTCTCTGTCTTCTCTCAACACATTGTAAGGCCTATCTTCCTCTCATGCCATTTCTTGAGTGTTATAATATTACCAAGTCGTGGTCTCATACGAGGTGTCGTAGGTATAACATGCCACTCTTAGCTCATTAATATACACTTATTTTTCTTCCATTTGAGTTGTTGCTTTGGGAAAGAAAGTCAATATCATGAAACAGTATCTGATCCTTGTTCTGACTGTAGAATTATTTGGTTGTCCCAATTAAGTTAACTAAGTAGCTGCATATATTTTGAGATATTCTTAGGCCAAGTCTTAAAAACCTCAAAATGACTAGCTAATCATTCTTTGTCGCATAGTTTTTCATTGATTAATCTTTATGCTCCAGGGATTTTTCATTCAATGCTATGACGGGTGACCTTCCTCAAAGCTTCAAGGCACTGACTAGTATGCACAAAATGTGAGATAATAATTTTCTGCTTCGTCCTTGTAGACAATTGGTTGAGTCCTTCAATGTTGAAGTTTACATATTGAATCATGCAGGTATTTGCAAAACAACCAGTTCACAGGAACTATTGATGTCTTAGCCAATCTTCCTCTTGATGACTTGTGAGTTTTTAGTCTATGCTTCTTCGTAGATATTATCATTGATATTTTATCTTATTTATAGAGTCTCGATTTAAAGCATGGTCGAAAGTCATGCGTGTTCCTTTATGCTTTAGGAATGTTGAGAACAACCGTTTTACTGGCTGGGTTCCTACTCAGTTGCAAGGGATCGCGAAGTAAGTATCTTATGCTAGCGTGATTGGTTTTGTTCTTGAAATTTATTTCGAAAGTGCTTTCTGAATTATTCAGAGTTTGTGACACTCTTGTAACAGATCAAATGGTAATTCATGGAACTCAGGACCTGCACCCCCTCCTCCACCTGGCACACCCCCGGCAAGCAGGCGGCACCACAATTCAGGAGGCAAGAATAGCCCTTCTGGTGGTGGAGGCAATGGTGATGGTGGTGGTAAATCGGGGATAGGGGGTGGAGCCATTGCAGGCATAGTAATATCTATTCTAGTTGTTGGGGCAATTGTAGCATTCTTTGTTATCAAGAAGAGATCGAGACGGTCATCAACAGACGTCGAAAAACATGATAATCAGCCATTTGCTCCTCTTGCTTCACAGGAAGTACAAGGTACTTCTTTTCATAATTGCTTGGTTTTGTGAGTTAAGATTTTTATTAGACCGTGTCATCGTCTCTGTGATTGTTATTTAGTTATGGAACATAACAATCAATCGTAGTATCATTGACCTCATTCATGTATCTGTCTAGAAAAGGTGTAAGATAGACTTGCTGCATCAAAAGAAAATGTTCTGAAGTGAATTTGGAGAATCAACCTTAACCTGTGTGCTGAATCACTGCGTGTTAGCGTTCATAACTTTTAAGTGATGTTTAACTAAGATCAAAACTTTGCCAGCAACTATCGTTGATATAGAAGAAAAGAACTAAGGAAGGAACAGAATTTACCATTGAAATATAAAACTGCACAGATGTGCCAGGTCCTATCTTCCAATGAAACAAAAGTTCTTACATGCTGAAAAGTTCCAAGAACTAAATTGTAGAAATTCGAACTGATGTTTAGACCATTTGAAGCTGACAGTGGGATCAAAAGAAAACTTCATCTTTATGGTCTCTTCCAGTGGATCTGGTCATATGCCTGTTTCGAAGATTTATAGTCAGCTCACCTTGATGGTTTGTCTTCGTATGACACTAAAACTCTTCAGAAATCTAATTGACCTTTATACAACTACTATTGCTTCAAAAAGCAATTTTCAGTGAAGTGAAGAATCATCTTCATGTGCATAGCTGGAAAATTGTTTCTCCATTCTAACCCATTTTGTGCTTACAACCATATTCATCTCTTTGCAAATTCTAATTCTTTGCTTTGCTCAACTTAATCAGTCGGTTGTTCATAGTTATGCCTTTTAAGCCTCATCTCACTTCCCTGTCTCATTAATCTGAACCTGATTGTGCATTTGCCTATTTGTAACACTTAAGAGTCTGGTTCTTGCTTTTCTGTCTGGATTTTCTGTTCATTGTCCATTTTTGGCTGCAGAGTTGAAAACTAATCAAGCTTCCGCTGCGCCAAGTGTGAAAGCATTTGAAGCTCCTGCAGTAGTAAACCTAAGACCTCCACCTATTGAACGTCACAAGTCATTTGATGAAGATGACATAGCAGCAAAACCAATTGTCCCACCCAAGAAAGTTAATACAGCTAAAATAAATGCTAGACAATATTCAATCGCAGACCTACAGATGGCGACTGATAGCTTCAGTGTTGATAACCTTATTGGTGAGGGATCATTTGGGCGTGTTTATCGGGCTCAGTTCGATGATGGAAAGGTTTTGATTTCTCTCTTATGACTGACTAACTACCTATGAAAAGAAAATGTTTCTAACTGAATATGGATTTCATATCATGAATTTATTATGTGCTGCTATAAGCAATATAGTTAAAATGACAGATAAATGTTTGATAAGAAAAATTACCTATCTAAAGAAAATGAAAGAAGAAAAGTTTGATAATAAAACATTCATTTAGTTGAACAATTATGTCTGTTAAAAACTTTCGGTTTGAAGCTACTATCATCTATTCCCGTATAACTGAACCATCCTCGTAAGTTCCTTTCTAATTTTTGAAACGCCACAGGTTCTTGCTGTCAAGAAAATCAACTCTTCTGCACTCCAGAATCCTGAAGATTTTCTCGATATTGTTTCTGAGATATCCCGGTTGCACCATCCAAATGTAACTGAGCTGGTTGGATATTGTTCAGAGCATGGGCAGCACCTTCTGGTTTATGAATTCCACAAAAATGGTTCTCTGCATGAGTTCCTGCATCTGTCAGATGAGGAAAGCAAGCCACTTACATGGAATAGCCGAGTTAAGATTGCACTAGGCACAGCAAGAGCATTAGAGTGAGTTTTCATGATCTACAAAAATATTTGATGTCATTTTATAATGTTCATGGAGCTCATAACAAGTTGTCATATTTTCCTCGTACCATTGGTTGAAATGCTAGTCTCTATCATATATCTTCTGCTATGTGACTGTAGTCAACAATTATGAAGTTTCTTTTCGGTGAAGGGGGGAGAGAATAAAATGAAAGCTCTTGGAGTAGTATTTTCTTTCTGAAGTTGGAGGTAAAGAGTACATGTTTTGATAACCAGTACGAAGCACATTGTAATTAGAACATAGCTATTGATCTCTTGGATTTAAGTCAGGCGTAGTGCTTTATTATGAAGGCCACTGTATTGTTTATACTTCTTAAACATTGTTAGTATAATAAAAACATGTCTCTTAAACATTGATGATCAGTAACGTGCAAGAATATGATTCATTATCTGAATATTAAAAAAAAAGAACGTATGTTGCAAGCCATTGTTTAGCCACCGTGTTTAATATGCTGATCTTTCTATCTTCTTTTTGTCAATTTTCTTGACTAGCTAAAATAAGCATCCTTTGCAGGTATCTGCATGAAGTTTGTTCACCGTCTTTGGTTCACAATAATATCAAATCTGCAAATATTTTACTTGATGCAGAACTCAATCCTCATCTATCAGACTCTGGATTGGCAAGTCTTATTGCTGATGCAGATCAGGTAACTTGGGCTCCTTGCTTTAGGATTCCTTGCCAAGTGTCTTTTGTTGGATGTTGCAATATCTTCTAATGGAAGAATGTGGATTCTGATAGACTAATTCACATGCATAACGGTACTCATGGCTCATGCACATGCTATATGCCTGTACTTACATCTTCTTTGCCTATTCATCTGTCCTTGTAGAAAAGAAACCAGAATTTTTATCCAGATCTTGAATATAAGTTATCCACGGTAAAATCTCTATAGAAGAAATACTCTTTACCATGAACTATCAAATATCAAAATAGGAATATGTTTACCATGTTAGAAATAAGATTGACTCATAAGCTGAGAAGTATCCACGCAGGTGTCTTCTCTCCGCCTCTCTCCTTTTCAGTTGGTATAGATTTTCATCATAAAGCCAGTCTCCTGACATCTTCATGTGACTATCGAACTCTTCTCGCAGACATTGGATCATAATACAGGATCTGGATATGGTGCACCCGAGGTTGCTATGTCTGGGCAGTTCACCATAAAGAGTGATGTGTACAGCTTTGGAGTGGTTATGTTGGAACTTCTTACCGGACGAAAACCTTTTGATAGGTAATGAGGATTTGATGGCATGTAATTTTTTAAGATATTTTCTGAACTTTTCTAATGATATGTTTGTTCTTTTAATGCAGCGCAAGAACAAGATCTGAACAATCTTTAGTTAGATGGGCAACACCTCAGCTGCACGATATTGATGCCCTGGCTAAGATGGTTGATCCAGCACTCGAGGGTCTCTATCCTGTTAAATCTCTATCACGCTTTGCTGATGTAATAGCTCTCTGTGTCCAGGTAATATTTCGAACCGGAAGTGACTAGCTTCAAAAATCTGCTATTATTAGTTTGCATTAATCTAGTTCCTTCAATCAGTCAACACTATCTCAATGGACCTTTTTTTTTTGTGGCAGCCTGAGCCCGAGTTCAGGCCACCTATGTCAGAAGTGGTTGAAGCATTAGTTCGGCTAGTGCAACGAGCAAACATGAGCAAGAGGACAGTCGGTGCAAGGGGTGAAACAGATGCTCAGGACTATGAGCCATAGTTTCCATGCGACGAGCACTCAACATGTTGCCTATTCTAACACACGCGGAGGTGTCCTTTTTCTATTTTTTGCTATTATCAGAAATGACGGTTGATCCTGTTGTTTTGCAGACTTGGAGTTCCTTGTACCAATACGAAATGCTATAATCTGTTCATAGTGCATAATTTATTTTCAGTTCTCTCTTTATCAGAATTGCTTCCTCCTAATTTGTTCATACTGCGGGATTAAAGAAATAATATTATTTCATACTTTCATGATCACTTCAGAAACTTTCTGATATCTTATCACGGACATGCTGCCTCCGTTAGTAGCTGTAATCAGTATGTATTGGTTATTTGTTGATCAAGAAATGCATTACCGGGAAGAAGGGTTGCTCATATGTTAAGCACCCTTCACCTCCAACCCGAAGGTTGTGGGTTTGAGTCACCAAGGGAGCAAAAAGTGGAGGGGTAAAAAAATAATAATCAAGAAATGCTTTACTTATTTGCCTGCCGCAGCAGTTTTATCAACCCCTCCCCAGAAACGGAGGACAAACGAGTGTGCTCCAACAATTATATTTTTCTTTCACTTTCTTAGTTGACATGACATCGCTATTGCCTGCTTGACATAATGGAACAATAATTTTGCCCATACCTTCCTCACCAACTAACTGCTTGTGATCTTGATACTTGTAAGTCAATTCATCATGCCTAGCATGGCCCCACTTGCAGACTTGCATTAATGTTTCTTGTAGCGAAGCTTATGAGATCTCAAGAAAAGTTTGGCATTTTTTTTTTTGCACGGATCCCTTCAAAGGCGCTGATCTCTATCTCTTTTTTTTTACTCTATTAGAATTCTACAAAAGTTAGGCCTCTTCGAATAGGCCTAATTTTGCCATTAAATTCTGTCTTGCGGTTTTTTTTTTTTATTGAGCTGGGATTCGAATCGCATCCTTAGGATATTTTAGGCGAAGAGCAAAAATTAAAGACCACCCCCGAATCATTTTTTTGCACGGATTGCCCTTCGTTTGGGGTGGTCTTTAAATTTTGCCACTCAAATTTGTGGTCTTTAAATTTTGCCCTTCATATTTGTGGTCTTTAAATTTTACCCTTTGCTTGGAAAGATGAGCGAATACACGAAATTCGGGTTCGAACCCCGCTCAAGCATAAAATAAAAAAATAATTTCGCAAGGCAGACTAGGGGAGTGTATCTTGGATCAAAGATACAATATTTAAGAAAAAGTTAAAGTAATGCCGGATCTGACCGCATAACTAAAAATCCGCCTTTTTTTTAAAGAAATCGCATAAAGCGCGCGACTTTTAGTTAAACATAACTAAAAGTCTGCCGGAGGTAAGCATATAAAATTTAAACTTTGCCTTATAAGGCAAACTTTTTTTTTTGGTTGAAAGCCTATTTTATTCCATAAAAAACTTGTAAAGACAAAGTTCAAGCGACCTTCAACCGGCATACATGGTAAAATTCCTACTCACTAACTTGTATAAGTCAAACTAGGAGCAACTATTACATTAAAAAAAAACGTACCAGCTTTAATCAACTACACTTAGCTAGGGATAGCAATTCATATGTGCAAAGCTCTCTGCCATTTGAAGTTGTTCCGCCTTGGATGTGAATATGTTGTGCAATCTCTCTGCAGAGTCTATCGGAAGAACCGAGTATTTTGAAATCCGAGTAGGTTCCTTTCTCTCCAAACCAATGCCACTAGCATACCAAAAATGCAAAGCAAGTAATGGGCAAATGGTTCGATTTGTGTCTAGCAATGTGTGAGATCCATGTGATTTCATCTTTGCCAGCCCCTATTCTTCTAGTGTACCCTGACCATACCAACAATCTGCACCACAATCCTTTTGTGATGGAGCATTCAAAATAAAGATGGGAAAATATTTCTTGGAGTCTGCCTACGAAGATGGGAAAATATTTCTAAAGTCTATCAACGGATTTTAATCTACCTTGTATTGCCAACCAAAAGTGTGAATTTGTATACGGGATGGACATTTGGTTGTAGCATAATACTTTTCCATGTAACTTTGGTATATATGCTTGAAAAAAATACATATATATGCTTCAAGGCAAAGTTTGCCCATAAGGCATAAGTATGCCCCCCATCGGCATAAGTTTGGTAAATCCTTAACAAGTTTATGCCGATGGGGGCATATTTTTAATGGGCAAACTTTTATGCGGATCCGCATAAACTTATGAAGGAATTATCAAAGTTATGCCGGAAGGCATACTTATGTCAAATCGCCCATAAGGCATAAGTATGCCGGTCCGCATAACTTTGCTAATTCCTTCACAATCGTATCTTGCCGATGGGCAGCATATTTAAATTTAAACTTTGCCTTGCGAATTTTTTTTTAAAATTTTGATTTTGGGGTTCGAACCTGAAACCTATGGGATTTAGCGAAGGGCAAAATTTAAAGATTTCAAATATGAAGGGCAAAATTTAAAGACCACCCCAAAAGAAGGGCAATTCTGCGAATTGCCCCCCCGAATAAGCACAATCGTGCAAATTGCCCCTAAATACACTGAATGGGCCCGTTAACCGGCCCAAAATCCATGAATGGGGCCATGTATTGCTCAGAGCTAGCTCCCACAGTTTTGATTTGCTTCGGGCAATTTGCAGGATTGCCCTTCGCTGGAGGTGGTCTTTAATTTTTACCCCTCAAAATGGTGATCTTTAAATTCTGCCCTTCAGGCAGAATTTCAGCTTGTGCAAATTCTGCGGTAGAAATTTTACCTGTGCCCATGCAAACTCTGCCTTAAGACCCAAATAGACAAAATTTGCATGGCAGATTTGCAAAATTCTGCCTTGCGATTTTTTTTTTTTTTTTTAATTAAACCGGGATTCGAACTCACAACCTCAGGGTGTTAGGCGAGGGGAAATACTTAAAGACCACCAATTTGAAGGGCAAAAATTAAATACCACCCCAAATGAAGGGCAATCCACGCAAAAAAAAGATTTGAATTCATACCGTGAAAATTCCAAGAACTACCAAGTGTTTAATAAATTAGAGCTTCATGCACAAGTCAGACATATCTACTTGCACGGTTGTTAAGTTGATCCTTCGTGATTTATAAACACTTGTAGTTGGATTTCAGATACTCTTACCCTACAGGTGTAAGCTACGAACAATATCTCCCTACATTTTACATCAATCACCTAAATATGTATAGGATTACCCCTAGTATAAGAATCACTCAGAAATTCAGTCACCTTCATACTTATGCTAGATTTCCATTATACCAAATGTTTAATCCTTCATGTAAAAAGTTCTAGTGTTGATTCCAAAATACACCACAGTTGAGTCGCACTACAAGGATGTCTAGTGTAACTTGTTTTAAAAAATAAAAAAAATCACAGCACATATGACACCAGGAAGCATGTGTAGAACAAAAAATCAAATGTACATCTTGAAGACGTTTAGAAGCGGGAACCAAAACGTATATAGCACATTACAAATCTATGAATGGAAGCAGAACTGAAATGAAGACGCTGAAACAAAGAAAAATTAATCAGAGAAATAGTGTCTAGTTTTGGTACCGAGAACAAATCATCAGACATTAGAATGCACAAGCACGCGGGATCCTACACTTCCAGGCAGTAAACACACAGCAACCAGAGGTCTATATTTATCATTGATCAAATGAAAAGCCCCTTGTTCCTCTGTCGATGCCCTTTGTCCCCTCTTCAAGAGCCAAAAAGAGATGCTATATCAATTGTAGACCATGTACTTCGGCGTTGCACTGAACTTCTGATACCCTTTAATAACCTTATTGACAGCATCTAAAAAGTCTTTCTCCGTGACAGTTTTCCTCCTTGCTCGAATAGCATACATTCCAGCCTCCGTGCACACACTTCTAATGTCAGCTCCTGGAACAAAAAGAACCAATAATATATTAGGGTCCTTCTCCGTCTGTATAATATTAAACTTCTAATGATTTCCAGTAATTTTCTGACAAATCCTACAACGGAAAGGTGGCACTTGAATACTGATGGAGCTATTAAGAAATTAGTATGATAAGAAATATCCGCTTTGATATAATAGTCTTTACAGTATCAGAAGAAGAAAGGTAGGCGTTACAATCAGACGGACACAGTTAATGCCCATATGTCAAAATGTCAACTGTATTATTTTCATTTTATAATGTCAAACATGCTACTCATGTTTATGAAATATTACCTGTAGAGTTAGGACAGAGACGGGCCAAGAGTTCAAACCGAATATCCCGCTCACAGTTCATTGTCCGTGTATGAATCTTAAATATCTGTGTCCTACTCTCCATATCAGGCAGACCAAATTCAACTTTGCGATCCAATCGTCCAGGACGTAATAAAGCTGGATCAAGTGTATCAGGTCTGCAAACAATAGGATGGAGTTAGAACCTGAGCAAGATGATAACAAGCTGCCAGCAGTATTTTAAGCTACCAAATACGAATATATGACTGAGGACACCTTTTTGTTCCTGCCCATAGATAAGCAATATTAAAAGATGAACAATTTATACCACCAAAAGAGCACTATAAAATGGGAAAAAAATGTCAATGAAAAAATACATCAGGAGGGCCACTAGGGACTTCATCGGTTCAGCCCAATGTGGCTTTTCAGTAGCAAATATATAGGAAGTAAACTTGAAACATGCACAGGAAAGCCATTCATGTCCCTGTGCAACACTCGTTGACCAATCCAATTATTAATCACCAAACCTTGAAACATAAATAACTGAACAAGAAAAAGTAGATGTGTATACTGGTGGAAACAAACAACGCAACATATAGTAAATTATTTTCCCAACACAGGCAAGCTAACCTGTTCGTTGCCATGAGAACTTTAATATTCCCGCGAGCATCAAAACCATCAAGCTGGTTAACAATTTCAAGCATGGTTCGTTGAACCTCATTGTCTCCCCCGGCTCCATCGTCAAATCGTGCACCTCCAATGGCATCTACTTCGTCGAAAAACACAATGCAGGCCTTCTTGGAGCGTGCCATCTGTCATATCAAAGCTCCAGTCAAGAATCAATGCTAAAGTTGAACCTTGTATAAAAGAGTTCAGCAACAAGAATGTATCTCGCAGTGGGGCTTTGGTGAAAAGGTAAGGACGTGAGGTGGATGCACCTCATAGGTTTGAACCCTGTCACAGACACGACGTCTGGTATTTAAGTGGGAACATGGTAGAGGGGCGGGCCAATACTCTCCTGAGTTATCCAGCAGTGGGCCAATTGGAGTTGGGGGATTCATAGGTTGCCCCAAAAAATAATAATAAGAGTGCTTCTAACCTGGAACAGTTCACGAACCATTCTAGCCCCCTCACCAACATATTTCTGAACAAGCTCACTACCAATAACGCGAATGAAGCATGCATCTGTACGATTTGCAACTGCTCTGGCAAGCAGTGTTTTCCCAGTACCAGGAGGACCATACAAGAGAACACCCTTAGGGGGATCAATTCCAAGTTTGACAAATTTTTCAGGGTGAAGCATGGGAAGCTCAACAACCTGTTAATTGAGCAAGAGAAGGAGTACAAACCAATTTTGTCAAACGTCAACCAAAGGGAAAATGGGAAAAAGAAATGGAACTCCACTCTGAAACACAACAGAAAAATGAACACGCATAATCACCTCTCGCATCTTTTCAATTTGCTCCTTACATCCTCCAACGTCATTGTATGTAACATCAGGTTTTTCCTCGACAGTCATCATTGTGACACTTGGATCAATTTTTGGGGGCAACGGAATCTGAATTTGATATTTGTTCCTATCAACGCTGCAGCATTAACAATATAGTCAAGCAAAGAGTCAACTAACTTTAAAAAGAACAGAAGACTCGAGTCAAGTTGATATCCTTACTTTCACCTAAAAGCTAATTAATACCTACACTAGGCATCTTTAGCACGAAAAAAAGGTAAGCTATCTGTATCCATTCCACAAACTAATAATTTGCAAAATGTAAACCAATCAAGCTTCATAATCAGCAATAAGCAACAGCTTACTTCTAATAGAGCATGTGGATCCACCAAACAAAAAAGACAAAATGCCTGCTAAGCCAACAAAGATAAGTGTGGCTTTCTTTTATCATCTCCAGCAAAAAGTAATTAACAACTAGCTAAAGCAAATCAATACTTTTTTGGGGACAAACTGCAGCAAGTCATTAAAACAACGCTAAAAGATCCTGAGAGAGAAGAAGAACAAGAAGAAGAATCTACCCGACTCTCATGCCTTCTTCAATATCAGTTGGCGAAACTTTATCACCCAATCCAACAACAAACTGCGGGTATGAAAGAAGCATAGTCAAACAAGGTGATCATAATCGCAACACTTGTCTCATGGCAATACATCATTTAGCCAATAAACAAAAGCAAAGCAAAGAGCACAAACCCTCAGGCTAAAGACAAAAACATGGGAAATTACCCTGTTAATTAATCAGTGTAGGTTCTTAGAAGAAAAGGAAACTGACTGATGGATCTCCAAATCAAGAAGTCTCACATTTCTTACTTATGTCTTGCTGCTAACCAACATATGCTAATTACTACCGCTTAAGCACAGACCTCTAAATCTCGATCAGTTTGTGGAGACTTGTAAGACAAACTGCCTCCAAACACTCACAGAAATTAGTACAGCCAATACTATATGAGAAAGACAGGATAACATACCTTAGCAATTTGCTTGACATTTATAACATATTTTGCATCTTCAGTATTGGGGCTAATTATCTTTGTACACCTAGCCACCTGCTCCAAAGATTTAGTTATAGCTTCAAAGTATCTTCTCTTTTTTAAAAAGTATCTGACTAACAAAGAATTAGTCATCTTTCATTTCCAAAAAAACAAACCTGAAGAGGTTGCTCCTCCTGCATCATCTGTTTATCAGAAACTAGATCCCATTGACTTGGTGCAGCCAATCCAGTGTCAGATTCCTTAATACCTGCAGATGCAGTAAATTGGAATTTGCCAAGCATTTATAGGGAAATATGCAAAGAATGAAGAAAGTAGGAAAACACCTCTACATATTTTAACAGAACCAAATCAATTCCCAGGACCAAGGGACAAGAAAAGCTCTCTTTCTTTTTCTATCCTTCTCGCTAGCCCCCAAAAAACAAAGACCAAAATTTGAGGTAAATGAACAGTACTTTGCAGTTGAAGATACCATTAGTTTAACACCAAAGACAAAAAGCAAAGGCATACAATTACTTACCACGCAAATCATTTATCTTTTTTGCCATTTCCTTGATCTCCTTCTCAGCTTTCTTTATGCTTGTTGAATAAGGCCCCAAACCCTGCAAAAGTCATTTCAATAATTCAATTAAAAATGATCTGAAAAAATGACCAGAAACTAAGGCGCATATATTTTCAAAACTGAATGAAGGGGATTCTCCAAAAGGTGAACCTATAGATAAAAGGCACCAAACCATAATTTGCAAAAGAAAAAAAAAAAAAAGTACAGTCTTCTTTCTTCGAACTCAGTGTGCATATATTGTGGTATATGCCTGTGGTTGTACTGGCACACCACAGTACATATAGAAATGTGATCAAACACTTTTTACATGAATAGCACTCATGTAATGTCTATCCAAATGAATGACATTTTATCGCAAGAAGTATACACCCCTATCACCTGATCACACCATACCCTTGTATATAAATCTCCAAATTGTAAGAAGGCTTAGTGCAGGTAAGATGAGTATCGCTTAGAAATTTTGGAAGAGTAACCTCCACTTTCCATTCGATCCAAGTGGATATTTAGTTTCCAGCCTCTGTAATGTTTCATGGTGCTGGCGATGGTCCACTCAGAGGCAGCTCCAGGATTTGAAGTTAACGGGTTCCTCCAGCGACCTCTAGTTAATACTACATTGGTAATTGGGTTCACAGTCAAATATTAATATTTAGTAGATTTCTCTATATGCTTGTACTGATTTCCGTGTTAGTTGACATGTTTCTTCATTGCCGTTTTTCCTTTTTTATATCTATTTTGATTTGCTGCACTTGAGCCGAGGGTCTTTTGGTAATAACCTCTCTACCTCCACGAGGTAGGGGTAAGGCATGTGTACACTCTACTCTCCCGTACCCCACTAGTGGGAGGATTACACGGGGTATGTTGTTGTTGTTGCTGTAGTAGATTTCTTTATATATACAAGGTGTGGGCAAAAGCTATTGGGTTCATGTGAACTTGTATAACAAGGCTTCTAGATCCGTCCTATGTCCACTATACATTGATTTCACAAGGAGGAGCTAAACGAATCCTATGAGAGAAAGAAAAGAAGTTAAGGATAACTAAAAAGGTCAGTTCAGACTTATGGGTGTGTTCATTGCTAAAAGCGGAAGGCAATCGATACAGTCTGATGTAGTAGCAACCATCTTTCAAGACATAAGAATGAGGCAAAGCATTTCATGCGGCAGATCAGAAGCAGGTTCTTCAGCCACTTACGTTGGCAGTCGTTCACTCGTTCCTCCTTTTCTTGATGGAGCTGGAAATTTTATCACTTCACTAACTAATATTTCAAGTACAATCTCATGAATTATCTGCTAAAGCTTATCAGAAGTTGTAACATCAAGGAGGGTCAGCATGTATGGAAGTAACAGGAAAGTTGTATGGTTGCTTTCAAGCTGATAAGAAAATATTTGGCTCTGGACGTTGCTCATTTCTTTTCTAACTGGTCTAACCTTCTGCTAACCTTGGAACTCAGAAATTCCATCATCAGTTCTTGACCTATTTGTTTCAAGGAAGTGGTATTGATACACAAAAACAAGATTAAGGAGGCATCAAATTGTATATATACCACCTTCCCCCAACATTAAATAAATTATTTACCTCAAAAAATAAACCCCACATATATCTACTGCAGCTCAAAATGACCATTATAAATACTACTCTCTTCGTCCCAATTTCTTTGACACTCTTTCCTTTTTAGTCGGTCACAAAAACTCAAAAAGGATGACACTTTTATCTAGTAGTAACATTTTAACTTTAAACTTCCCATTGTATAGACGGCTTATTTTGAACCACAAGTTTTGACAGACTTCCTTTTATTCTTAAACTCCGTGTCACATAAATTGAAACAGAGGAGTACCTTACATCAATAAAACTCATTATTTGGCTGTCAATTTAGATTTTCTCAGCTCATCAGTTAGTTCACAGCTTATTCATTTCCAAATTCTCATTGATTTGCTATTTTCTGTTAGTTCTCCACTTCGGTTACCAAAAATTAACTATAATTAGAAAAAAGCACACAATCGGAAAGATTACAGTTATATTAAGTGCAAGAATATAAAGATACGAAAAATTAGGCTTTATGATATAGAGGAAGAAGAGTAGTACATAAGTCTTGAGTAAAGCAATATCATCTTCATCAAGTGGCCTAGGGTTTTTCTCGTCCTTAATCTCATCTTCGATATCTGCTGCTGGAGGTGCCATTTACTTCAGATGCGTTCGCTTTTTTTGCAAAATTGGAAGAAGCAAAAGTCTCTTACTAGTTTTCTTGAGAAACAAGCACAGAATGAAACAACTATCAACAAATTGCTCTTGAGCAGTCTTTATATAACTGGGCTTTTAATCGAAGTGATTGGTGGGGCGGTTTAGTTTACTGGCCCATTACGACCTATAAGGCCCTATTTCGTCTTAAATCCAATGGGTTAAGCCCACTCCTATAATTAAAGGTATCAACTAAAAACAATTAACTAAGAATACCAAAAATCGATAAAGGAACCGGTGCACTAAGTTTCCGCTGGGTCCGGGAGCCGGAGTCTTACCCTGTATTTCTACAAGAGGCTATTTCCTCGGCTCGAACTAGTGACCTCCTGGTCATATGGAGGCAACTTTACCAGTTACGCCAAAACTCCTTTTAAGAATAAAAATAGATATCATGAAAGAAAAAAAAGAATAAAAGTAGTATAAAAATAATCAGTTACAGTAATGTGATAGTACTATTATCTAGGTATCATGTAGATCCATACTCTTCTATCTGTATTACTATGTGCTATTCCGGAAGCTCGTAGCATTGGTCCCGATAAATTCCAATTTAATGCTTCATCTCCCCCAATAATGCCTACGCCTTCAACTTGTTCTAAAAAAATAGGATTCTGGTAATAAGTTTTTGATACTCAAAGAACCCTCGTTAAAAAATAATCGCAAAAATCCAAACATTTATCTATCCACCATAGGGTAGATCGATAGCCACTCCTCCGATACGAAAATGGTTTATTTGTTTTATATCTTGATATTTTGCTGTCTTATTTTCTGACAATCCTTCATCGCCTGCGTCTATTTTGAGCCGAGGGTCTATCGGAAACAACCTCTCTAACTCACAAAGGTAAAGGTAAAGGTAAAATCTATGTACATCCTACTATCCTCAGACCCCACTTATGAGATTACACTAAGTATGTTGTTGTTATGCAGTAATGTGTTCAGATCGACTTACAAATTTGTAAGAATATGTAAGAACCGTGTATTGGCTCAGCATTTGTCCCATAGACTATTATATGAAAACATATAAAAGGAGAACATAAGAGCATTAAATGGTTTGGTTTTGAGCATGTACCATACAATAATTTATCAAAATTTTGAGATTACTTAAATAAGTTTTTTGATAAGTGATCGGACATTATATCAATTCTTTTGAAGTAGCTTATCAAAATTTTGAGATTGTTTAAATAAGTGAATTATATCAATTCTTTTGAAGTAGCTTGTTACTAGCGCTAAAATTTTCTTTTGTAGTAGCCAATTATTGCTGATTAATGAGTTGATCGAATCAGCTGAAACAATTCAAGCCACACAAGTTCAACAATGTTGGGCAAATTTGATAAGCAACGCTTCCTTTTCAATGAGAATTGACAAGAAAATGTAGAAATGTAATTGAACATTAATCGCAAAATCGAATAAAAGAAATAACGATATACATTTTCATCTGTTCATTAGCCAGCAACTTGAAATTTGGAAATGAAGATGAGTGGTGGAAAGTAGTAACCCTTTCCATTCACTCATTCCACAGAAGAAATTTAATTTGCTCTGTCAAATCATGAACTATGATATTGCCTCTCTGAAGCATGTCGATTTCCTTTCTTAAACATCCCAAGCATGTTGATTCCGGTCCACTTATATTTACCTCAATGTTCCCACTTGTGATTTTCCTCAGTGTACATAAACAGAAAATCAGAAGGAGGAAACAAATGAACTAGAGAAAAAAGTGCAGTTATCTTTCATCCTGAAAATATTCAACTATTGAGGTGTATGTGCCAATATGCGAACCTACAACTACAAGCACTAAAACTACTGGCAAGACAAGTTAAAACAGGATAAAACATTGTCTCTCTGCTAAGAAGAATATAATACACTAGAATACAGATCAAAAGAATCGGCCCAATAGGCCATCTATGCTAAAGAATCGAGAATAGAAGTATGGAACAAACAATAGAACAACAGATATCACTCTTACTCCATCGCAGTTTTTGATTTGCCTGTACGTAGAGAAATTGCTACAGGCATAGTAACTTGTTTCGAAAAGCCTCTATGTCCTACCAGGTTGGGAGTTAAGTAGCAGAATGAGCTTGCGGTGTACAAGACAAGATATGCTCAGCCATTTTCTGTTTCACTCATCATCTGCGATGAAGTTTGGCAGTTCACCCTGGCATAGATACTCATCACAAAGAGATGCAGATCCCCAGTCCTTCCGTAGCCGCAAAATATCATCGGTAAAAGTAGACCCTGATGATCCAATAAAAACACTAGCCATAGCACAAATTGTTTTGTCCAGCATAGCTTCCACCTACATGTAGGAAATGAACAGACAAATAAGAGTATGCGAGACGAAAAAACACAAACCAAAAAAAATAAAAAAGAGAATGCAATAAAAGCTGAAAGAAAAGAAGAGACTTCATATGAAAGAGTTCTGCTCATGTGTTGCCTGTTTCCTATGAGTAATAATAACATGCGCTATCAAAAAACTGTACTATGTATAAGTTACATGGCCCTTGTCCTTCTACCAATATAAGTCCTGCAAGATCCTACATACAGCTTGATGGTGAAAAAATGAGAACTGTACAATCTAAGAGAGGAAACATCAGATTGTTTGGATCCACAATTTTGGATAAAATATGAGAATTCAAAGTAGGATCCACAGATATGAGAAGATTGAATTTTGTACCTATAACCCCGAATCGAAGGGTACCATTAAGCCTTTCTAAGTTTCTATACACATACGGACCAGCAATAAAGATTTTGGATAAGGGCAAGTACACAGACAAGTCTAAAACAACTTTCTTGTTCATCTAATACTCAGACAGACTTTAAGCCCCCGTTTGGCCATAAGAATTATTCACTTTATTCCGGAATTTTTTTTTCACTTTTTTCCGGAATCAGCGTTTGGCCATGAGAATTCCGAATGAAGTTGTATTCCGGAATACCAAAAACTCAAAAAACTTGTTTTTCAAAAATTTTTCACTTTTTTACAACTACATTTCACCAAAAACTACAATTTCAAAAACTATGGCCAAACACAACTCCAACTCCAAAATTCCAAAAAAAAAAGTGAATTTTTTTTTTGTATCTATGGACAAACGGCGCCTAAATATCCTAGTTTCCTACTTTGTGATCCCAAAATACTATGCATCTTTAAAAAACAAAGAGAAACACTTTATCAATCATGTCCACTAATAGGTAAATACGGATTAACTTTGTAAATACAGTTTGACTTTTATCCTATCAAAACCTTAATGTCTAAGAATGTAAACTTATTCTTGCATTTAAACACACACTCTAATGCAATAGAATTTCAAATTTTGACTTAAGCCCATGCAGAACTAACAAATGGCTTTGTCAAGGAATCTAAAGAAATAGATCACATTAGGTCGATTCTAATTTTTCAATTTGGATAAACACGGCTTTTCTACACTTATTTTCAGTTGATTCTTATTAGCTAAGACTGAATTATAGCTGGAATCAACTAAACTTAGAGTATTTAAACTTGAAATATGCTGCACGTATAATGCCGTGATGATCTATGTTATCCAAGATACAATTAAATCAGATCTACTCTACCTTTCCGTATATAGTATTGAATTTTTTAAACTTAGATTCATTACAGACCAGGATTGGACTTGAAGAATTCAAAATGTGCTCATTTGATAGATTATAATTAGAAAGCAGAGGCTGATCCAGAATGATAGAGCGTAGAAGTTTCAGTACCAAAAGTATTATCCAGTGCCACATAAACTGAGCCTTCTTAATATTCTGCATATGAATATGGACAAAATGCATAAGGTATAAACTCTTACTCACCTGAGAATCTCCCTCAAGGCCATGTCTGTACAATAAAGCATCCCATTTTTCAGCTGAATTTCGAGCGGGCCTTTTAACAAGGGGTACTGTCTTCCCATTGAATACAACTAGTGACTGAAGTAAACCAGTTTCACTTTCTGCAGCATCTGTGGAAAGATATATTACTGGAGAATTGGCCCTCTCAATCACACGATTGATACAGTCTGCAGCTTGAGGAACAGGGTAGAAGCAACTTGGCTTTTTGGCATTGCTAAGAAGAACAATAAACAAATTAGATGTGGTTAGGTCTAATATTAAGTAAAGAAGAACTAAGACGAGAAGCTTTTGTCACTAAGATGGTAGTACATAACTAAAGGCATTATAGCAGGCATCGAGGGGTTGGAAATGAAGATTACTAGCAATATATTGATCAGCCACGAGCATGGGCCTTTTTGTTCCCACAACTAGTTATAGATGCAAAACCAAATAGCTATTTAAATACTAGATACAGCATCGAACAAAAACATACCAGAATTTCAGAAAACCATGTCTGCGGAAATGAAGAGCGATAAAGTTGTCTCCCAAGAATGTCTGGACGAAACGTTGGGCAGTAAGCATAATAAGACGACTTGGCTCAATGAGTGTCTTGCATTTGTGGGAAATGGGGCCTCCAGGCTGCATCACCCAGTCCTTCTCCACATCAGCAAAGAACACATCACCTATTGCAATAACATCATCATCCGTAGAAAACTTTGCGACCACGTCTTGGACAGTCCTTTTCTTTGGCTTCTTCACATCTTCATCCCAAGCAGTTTCAAGCTTATTCGTAGAAACCCCTAATGACTTCAACTTCTTAACACGTTCTTCATCCATAAAACAAGGTTGTGGTTGAGAGAAATAACAAATAACTCTATCTATGTGCAAATGGCTCTTTCGTCTTTCGGCAAATTCCTCATACGTAACAATCACTTCTCTCCCCAAGCATTTATTTATATGCTCAACATCCAACACTCGCTTAAACTCAAAGTCAACTTTTGAGCTCGGAATAACCAAAACGCGGTTAAGCAGAGCTGCGAAGAACATATGCTTTTCCAAACAGATCAAATGGTTTGACATTTGACCGGAAACACAAATCGCAAACAAGTACTTATCCGATCTCGGTTTCCACTCAACAGTTTTCCTCTTCGACAAATCACGATCCACCTTCCTACACCTACCTAAACTAGGATCTGTCGAATTATCCGATTCAATCAACAAGTTACCTAATTCATGAGATGACAATAGAACTTGTTGAATTTGTTTATTTAGTGAAATCTGACTTAGCAAATCTGTACTAGAAGTATCATTAACCAAAGTGTGATTCCACAGCTTAAAAAGCCCTAATTGTTGTTTTCTAAGCAGATAAAGAGCGCGTAATTCAGACTCGCGCATGGTATTAACTGAACCATCGTATTTAATGCTGGTAACAGTGGTTTGAAATAGGTTTTTGATGTCTGTAGTGAAATATAGAATGAGTACTAAGACTGGGAGAATAATTGCTAGGAAATACCTTTTACCGGAAGTGAAATTGAAGCGATGACCAAGGGCAAATCGGTCTTTTAGGTCGTCGATTTGGAATGTGGAGCGAAGTGGAGATTTAGGATGGTCATTTAGTTGCTGGATCAGGTTCTCTCTATCATCTTCTTCATCAGATGATTCTCTGTCCCTCATCATTTTCTTACTTCATTTGGTAATTTTGGTTAGTTGAGTTGTATTTATTGTACTCTACACTGTTACTGTAAACACGGCAGTGTGTGTTGTATTATTAATTAAGAGAAAGAAGGAAGAAGATCTGTTAGGTGAGTGGACCCGTTAACTGCTGTTACGTGTGATTTGTGAAAATGATTAGGAGGGAAGGGTGTGGACGAAGGAATTACTACCAGATTAATGATGACAGCACAGTAAATCATCGACTAGTCGGTGGGAGAAAATGACCAGCCATCGGTCTGCTTGGTCCCTCAAAAGTCGTGGGCTACCTATGGCTGTATGGTTGGCATACTGGTTTAAAGCCCAGGCCTTCTTTTTCATCTTCCTGATTTGGAACCATTGTTTTGCACGGACGATCCTTCCTGCTATTTAATTTTTGTCCTTCGCGTATAATATTTTAAAGTATTGGGTTTAAATTTCGGATCAGAAAAAATTTACAAACCAGAGTTTGGTATAGAAGTATACCTATTTAAGAAAAAGCCGCTCTTTGATTGATTTTGCATTTGCTCTTAAGACAGACTTGATTAAGGCTAACCTCTGCCTTATATGTGAATTTTTTTAAAAAAAATTTGACTGAGCGAAAGTTCGAATCCGGACCCATAAATTTTTAGGCAAAGGTCAAAAATTAAAGACCACACAAAACGAAGGCCAATCGTGCAAATTGTCCATTTGGAACTAGATCTAATGTTGGGCCTGGGCTACCTGGTTATTAGATTCAATTTTTTTTCTTTTTTCTTTTTGCGGAGTGTCCTTCAAATGCTCTGGTCTTTAATTTTGTCCATCAAATTATTGGTATTTAATTTTTATCCTTCACCAAAAAAAACTTTTAGTGCTTGTACAAATTTTCGATCACTAAAAATGTAAAAAAAATTATACTGTTCGTGCAACTTGCATTCGCAAGAATGATTTTCGCTCGAAACTCCGCCTTAAGGCGAAATTTTACCGTAGTGCCTAAGTTTGCTTTTTTATAAATTATGTCTTGCGATTTTTTTTTTCTTTTTTTTTTTTGATTGAGCGAGATTCAAATCCCAAATTTCATGGTATTGGAGGAACGACAAAAATTAAGGCATGCCTGCGAATTGCCCTTGCTGATTTAACATGTATTATTCGATTTCTTCAAAGTATTTAACTTATAGTTAGTGTTCACAAACTTCAAACGTGCATCACTACTTCTCCTCCGCTTCTTGTTCTTTTGTGCTTAATGACGAGAAATCACACGGTATAACAGTTCTGTGTTTTATATTTTATGGTAAAATCAATTGATGCTGGTTCAACATTGGGATCACTTTGAGTTATCGATGTTTAGAAGGCTTACAGTGAAATATGTTCGGATCGAAATAATCAGAGCATTATACGGAAGATATCAATCGCAAACCTTGAATGAAGATAAATCAGAGGATAAAGAAAGGTATACCAAAGACTTTTGGCCATGGATTGACAAGTCTTATTTAGGTCCCGTTTGGCCATGAATTTTTTTTTTCAATTTTTTCCGGAAAACTTTTTCACTTTATTTGGAAATCAACTTTTGGCCATGGAAAACATCAAAAAAACTTGTTTTCACTTTTTTCACTTTCAATACATTCAAACAATAAAATATTCTTAGGGCCCGCTTGTCCATAGATACAAAAAAAAAAATTCACTTTTTTTTGGAATTTTGGAGTTAGAGTTGTGTTTGGCCATAGTTTTTAAAATTGTAATTTTTGTTGAAATGTAGTTGTAAAAAAGTGAAAAAAGTGAATTTTTTTGAAAAACAAGTTTTTTTTGTTTTTGGAATTCCGGAATACAACTTCAAGTTGTATTCGGAATTCTTATGGCCAAACGCTGAAAGTGAAAAAAGATAAAAAAAAAATTCGAAATAAAGTGAATAATTCTTATGGCCAAACGCCCACTTCGTAAAAACTATAACCAAACACAACTCAACTCTAAAATACCAAATAAAGTGAAAATCTGATTTTCACGACCAAATGCCTACTTACTTATTTTTAGTATAAAACCATATAATTCTAAAACCTTTTTAAAGTTAAAAAATATTTTTGTTTTAAAACCATGTATAGCTTGTGAGTTATTTGAAAATATGATTGAAAATTTCTCATGTAGTCTCTATGATATCTTCTTATCTTTTTTTTTTTTTGACAAAAAATCTTCATAATCGTCGAGTTGGTTGCAACTTGAACTGATCTACCTTGTACCTGTCTTCAACCTCATTGAACCATTGGCGTTGTACCACTTGTTCCGATCGAAATAATCAGGGCGTCATGTAGAAGCTATCAATCGCAAACCTTGAACGATGATAAATCAGAGGATAAAGAAAGGTATACTAAAGACGCATAATCTCGTGGTATTATTTGGTCAATTGACCTACATAAAAAAATAATATAAAAGAAAGCATAAAAACTTATGAGAAAAAATCTCCCCCTAAATAAGATTCCTTTAGAGACTACATTGTGAATGATTTTCTATATTTTCTATTATATAAGAAGGATTCTTTAATTAATAGAGGTCCAAAACTTTTTCCTCCAAAAAAAATACTAGCCAAATATGAAAGATAATTATATTTTCCTTTCAAGAAAAGTAAAGCAACTATGATTGTACTTTAACTTTTCTTCAAGAGAAAAGTAAAACTCAAATATGATAAAAAAATCAGGCAAAATCCTAATAATATAAAATAATTCAAGAGAATATTCATCTTAACGGAGCTATGCGTTTTCCACATTGACAGTTGAAGTTTATCAACCGTAAAGCAGTTTTGTGTCTTTATTGCTCACAATTTGGTTCCTCTATTGGGTTAGAGTTGTGCCTCTTCTTACTAGAGCTAATGCCAACTTCAAATATTCCGATATGAAATTAGACTCAGTAATTCAAACTTCAAATATATATGTATGAAATTAGAGATAATAAAGCCTAACTTCGTATCCAAATGTCTAAAGTTCAAACTGCATAAGCAATATGCCTATTTTAAATAGACAGGTTTAAAGTTATTTTGACAAGCCAACCTCATACATGTATGCTAAAATTACTTCAATCTCATAAATTTGAATTTGATTCTGAAACAATTAAATATTAAATATTTTATAGTTTTCAATTATATTTGGATAACGGTTCTCTAAGCAACTGTTTGTTACTTTCTCTGTCCATTTTAATTTGTCCCGTATATTAAAAATAGTGTCCATTTTTACTTATTTAATTTAGAAAATCAAGAGATAATTACCATTTCATACTTATTTTATTGTTAATATTAATTATCCAGTTGGAAAGTTCAAGAAATTCTTTGTGACTGCACTCTTTTAAATTATGTTTTATTGATTCAATTATTTGGTTACTCAGCAATAATTAAGGATGATATAAAAATTATATAGAGTAAATTTTTCTGTTGCAGAAAAAATAAGTTCTAATTGGAACCAGTACTTATCATATCGAACAAAAAGTAGTTCCGAGTGGCTCCACTGTGTAAGAATGTCCTAGAGACACCTGGAGAGGAGAGACAGCTCGAAAAAGAGGCATACAAACAGCGAGACGTCAGCAAAAGCCGCCACGTGGATTTGCCATTATCCATAATGTCAGAGTCGAGATCTCTCTCGTTGTTCTAACTTCCTCCTACTAATAATAGAACATAGCTACAGATATGCAAATGGCAAAAAGAATTTGATTTGTGATCAACGTTTAACTAATCTGAAGAATAATAAGTTGGTGTAAAATGAACGGAGTGTCGAAAGTACCACACACCTGGCAGACCGCTAAGGTTGTTGTCCGTAATAATGCTCTGCGGTCGGTCGGCAAAGCAGCTAATCGCTCCGCCGTCCACGGCACCAAGCTTCCCATCCCCGACGTTGTGGACGTAAGTATTCTCTCCGCCCCAATTTACGTGATCCGAAAGTGATTTCACTAAATTTTTGCCTAATCGGATTGACAAGAAGCTTAATATTTTAAAATCACAATCTAAATATTTATAAACTATGCAAAAGTCACTGTAAATTGCAATTCTTCTCATTTTAACACAACAAAAGAACACGTTTCAAAATGATGGTCAAAACCTACATATTCTGAATCATCGAAAAGCGAAAAGTGTCACATGAAATGAGATTGTGACAGAGCGAGTAATAGATCCCCCACTCCATTTCTCGTATTATCTCAATTGCTGTTAATGAAATTTTAGTAATTCAGAATGGTGTTTTGCAGAAGGAACAAGTTGAAGTGGAGATCACTCAAGCCAGGGAAGTGAAAGAAAATAAGAGGCGTGAATTGGAGAATGCTATTGATTCTCAACTGAAGAACTGGAATGTTATACGGTTCTCCAACTAAAGCAGTTATACTGCACTCGGATGTAATAGTCATAACATCCATCTCTATGTACTTGTTGCTCATGTAATCTAAGCAATGCTGTCATTTGCTTTAAGATCGTTTTCGCAAAATGTTTAGTTTCCCTACATTCTACTGATCACCTGTCCCAAAGTTTCAAGTGAATCATCATGAATCAATCAATTTAGTGACTACTTAACAATAAGATTGATAGAAACGAATCAAATGTGACAATAATAATTGGAATAAACTAAACTGGGGCACGACAAATTAAAATGCGGCCAGGTCTATCCTGAAACTTTACATAATTGGTCATGGTAAAGGTACTACAAGAAAATATGCATCTAGCATGAAACTAGACGAAATGCCTATTTTTGCAACTATCAAGCGGCGAGAAGCTCGAACTATGATTTGATTTGCAGAGAGAACTCTCTGTGTCAAAATTTGTTGTAGGCATAAGTATACTCTATAGTGCATCCATGAGATGCATTCCATGTTTGTAAATCAGATACTTCAATATTCCTTCAACTAATCTAAGATCCTTCACTTACTTCAACCAGTCTCCCACGGACCCATTTCTTCCCAGAAATCAATCCGTTTGGTAGCGGTTTCTGTTCACGTCCTTGGCCTTCATCAGATTCATCACTGTTTAGAAGCTGTTTCTGTTCATCGCCTGGGCTTTCATTGGCTTCATCCTCATCAAGTCTCTGAGTAGAGGTGGTGCGCTGTGTGATATTATTGGCCTCCTTTTCCAGAGATAAATTACTAGAAATCATTTGATAGACTTCCTGCCTGTCACCCAATAAGTCATAGTCACCAGAGCCTGACGAGAGAGCTGAGCTTTTACCATTCAGTAAACCTTGCAAGGCATGTTGTCCATTTTCTAAATCGCGATTCGTAGGCGTCACAGTATGCCAACCATTTATTCTTTCACCAGGATCAACCAGAGCTCCAAATTCTGAATCTCCCTTGTCTGCAGTGTGGCTCAGCAGCTCAGTTGAAGGTGATGAAAGATTTCCATCTATAACAGCCACCTCTGTCTCTATAGATTCAATGGACTGGATAGCTTCAGAGATGAGCTTCCGAGTTTCAACGAGAGACGCTTGAGCAACAGGGCTACTCTGGGCAGCCACTTCCAAGGCCTCTGCAGCCTTCTCAGCCTCAGCTATCAATGCTCTGCAAAGTTGTCAACACACCAAGAACTTATAAGTTACTACTATTTAGCAGATTGAAACCAATGATACCAGCTTGTAGAAATCGAAATTGTTCCAAAATCCATAACTTAGACCTCCTCAGTTTGACATATCGATATTTACCTCTTCGCAGTTTCAAGATTATAGTGCCCTCCACTATTACATTTCACCTCCTACCAAACTTTCTATTGAAGGAAGATTGTACTAACTAAAGATTCTATGAGGTACATGAAACAACAGAGTGACCAGCAGACTTCAGATGGAAAGAGGCAGAGCAAGGAAGCAAATAAAGACTAAAGAGACAAATTGATAGTTGCTTAATATAACTTACTTTGCTCTCGTGACGGCTTCAATCTTCTTCTGGTCAATACCTACTCTCTGTGCCCTGATATTCTTTAACATTTCTAACTTCGAACTAGCCAAAGGATCCCTGTACACTGGTGTGTTTTTTCTCCTCAATCGAACACGTTGAACTTGGCTCTTAGGCTCGGACTTCACCAGATTATCCATTTCATTAGCTTTCTTTTTCGGAGGGCTTCTTTTTCTGGTCTGTCCATCACTAACAGGCTTTTTCCTGGGTCTTCGTTCAACCCCCTCTGGTATTCCGTGATATTTATTCAGAGCAGTACGGACCCGAGTACGGTAATCCTAGTTGGAGGAAAATGTAGATTGGTAAAACACCGTTTTTGGAAAGTTATCGAAATGTGAGGAAGTTCAAATTGACTGCCTTAAAAGCACTTACAGGATCAGCCCATTTGGCTGCAATGGCCTCTGAAATCTTCCTCCTCTGTTCAGCAGATTTGGGAGCTCTCTTGTTACCCTTAAGCCTGGGCATATTTTTTCTTTCCTCAACACTCTTTATCCACTCCTGCTCAAGCTGTTTGCTCAAAATCTCGTAAGAGTCCCACTGCAATTCTTCCTCACCCATAAGGCCACTCCTAGAAGCTTCTGCAATCAAATTTTGCCACTCATAATGGCAAGTTTCCTGGAGCATCAACTTCCCACGGCGCCTTTCCCATCCAATCCTTACAGCAACACCAATTTTCAACCTTGTTTCCTCACTAAAATTAAGAAAAAAAATCTCCTTTAGCAAGTTCGAAACACAAAATTTCACAAATCTTCAGTTTTCATTTGAGATTCTAGATAAAGATGGTGATTTTACATTTAGGAATATGAAATAATGAATTAGTATAACATTGCTAGGTTGAATTGAATTCCCGAGCACCAATTTAAGTGATGAAGAAGTTAAAACTTGCGCACTAATGGCATGTCAACTAAAGGCAATACCTCTGAATGTCTGTGTTGCACACTCATTAGGCAGTGACTTCAGTGAAGCTTGAGTTTCACAGATTGAAGCACAGTTACCATGAAACAGGAAGCAAAAGTTTGTTCAATACTCTAATTCTTTTTTTTTTTTTTTTTTTACCATCATTTTTATGCTATTTCAGCTACCAGAATAGACAAATTCCATCCACTTGAAAAAAAGCTTGTACGCAGGTTATTTTTCATTCACCTCTTGATTGCAAGACTCCACCATGCTATCAAAAGGGTTAAAAAAAAATAAAAAAATTCAAAGGTAATTTGTAAAACCCACCTTTGAGCATGCCCCAGGTTAACCAACTTCATTTTCACCTGTATAATTAGAGCTTATCAGTAATATTGTCAAACGAAAATTCTGAACCGTGAAGTTAAATGGATAAGTACAGTGACAAAAAAAAAAAAAATCTAGTCATCTCAGATTCCACTAGATCGTTTGCACAATCTGAACAGAAATGAACAATATCTTGATATGGTGTTGACTGAATCAAACAATGGTTATTTCAGATACCAAAATGAAGGGAAAGAAGAAGTCACACCCTGTCCAGGAAAAAATGTTGCAGCAAGATCAACAGCATAGCTATAGTAGATGAGACTAACAGATGTTTGTGAGTAGAACGTTGTCTAACATACAAGTTTAAGATTTTGCCTGAATCATCACCTAACCACATCTTCCTCCTCTTAAAGAAAGACGCACTCTAACTTTGCATGGGAACATTTTGAATGCGAGCTTTTCAAGTATAAATCTGGTTAGTTCACAACTGGATTCAAACTTGAAGCAAACAATTGAAAGGAATAAAATGTGTTGATACAAAAGGAGATTCAAACACCCATACATATTCACAAAGAACAAAAAGAATATCCCACATGGATTTTGAATGTTGCATATCAGTCCCATATTCTGGAAGCTCCTATCTGCTCCTCATTGTGGACTCCGAAAATCACTTATATATATATATATATAGCTTTGCCGGGCAGGACTAAGTCATGCATATCCAAATGACCACATAGCATACGAGAGATGTATATAATGTCATAATACACTCAGATGACACCAATATCCAAGATTCTTTAAGTTATTTTCCCGGAGATGTATATTGAAGTTAACTGAGCTTAATGACATCAAGAGAAAGTTACTAAACACTGAGAGTGAAAAATGGAAAATACAATTATCTCAAACTTCTCCAAGATACCCTGACTGCCTGACGGCATCTGCCTAAAATGTAATCAAGAGTATTGATTTTCTTGTCCCACACCACGCACTCTTAAAAAGGATTGGGCCTGGCAGAATGACCAAAAAATACATCTTCCAGCTGAAGCAAGATCGAGCTTTTTCCCTTGACAAAAATGTTAAATTTCTACATCTGCTCACATCCAACCTAGTTAGTTCCTACTTGTGTTCTATTATATCTATTTTTCGCTCCCCATAGTTAGCATTACACCTTCCCAAAATGACTATAAGATGGTATAACTCCACATGCACGTTAATGTCACAAAATTTATTGGAAGTCGTAGCACTATATGTCCTAGTTCCCTTAAATCTCACAGACAGAGTTTGGTAAATATTTAATTGAGACTACAAGTATTAACATTGGCTGTTTCTGGAGCTATCTAGGGGTCCTCTCTTCTTAGTCAGATTCTCATCTCTTACTACTTCATTCAAAAAATTAATCACAAAATTATGCTTACATGACATCACCTTAGGATCCTGCATTGCAATCCTGGTACGCTCTCGAATCCGTTGCAAAGTTTCTGCAAATAGTTCAAACATACCCGAAAACATTAAACCTTATCCATAACAAACAGCTCAAAAAAAAAAAACTACCTTGGCATGTTTTAAGTACCTGGACTGTGTTTCCTGCCTTTATTCCAAGGTGTATTCCCTTTATTAGCTTTCGATATCCTCATTCGCCTCAACTTCTCTCTCTCATTCAACTGACTTTCCTCACTTTCAACAACAGTAGAAGTTGAATATTTTCCCATCCTCACACCACCGAAATCGTTTTGTTCCTTATTGCTTTGGGTGTTCTTGGTGGGTCCTTTTTCAAGGGTAGCTACTGCCCTTATCATCAACCCACCCCGAAATAACTTAATTCTTGAATTTGGAGGTTTTTGTGGTATACGGAATGAATTCCAAGTAGATACAAATCTAATATCATTGTTGTAAACAAGTCTAGTACCAAATACAGTTTGGGAACTAACTGAACAAGGCTGTGTAGTAGCTATATCTGCGCAATAAAGAACACAAAACATGACGGCTACTTCAGTACATATCCCAAATAGTTCCAACTACAAATTTCAAGAAAGAAAAGTGTAAAAGAGAGTGAAAATTGAAAAGGGTCAAGATAAAAGTGGTAGAGTTCACCTAATAAAGGCATGGGGAGCTCATCCAGTCAAACTCCAAGTCAAGAAGAGAAAGGAAATGCAATGTATTTTTCAGATTCCATCCACCAAATAGTTGTTGTTAGTGGCAATTGGATTGAATTGAAATTTGGTTTTTATTTGTTGGAGTGAAGAAGATAAAACGCAAAGGCGGTTGCAGAGGGAGAAAGCGGGAGAGGTTTGGGTTTTGGTGACACAGCGATAGCCACACCACAAGCCTTGGATAATATGCTACTAGTACTAGTATGATATTTTCTAAGATTTTTAAATTTTATACATAAATTCCAATATGTTCCAACAATTTCTTTTACTTTCAAGTTGTGTCATTTCTTTTCTCACCTATCTAAATTTCTCATATTATTTACTCCTCCGTCTCAAATTATTTATCCTTCTTTACATATCCCTTAAGAAATATTAATTAAAAACAGTATTTAACTAACTTTATTCTTATTATCTAAATTATAATTTTTTTCCCACTAAATGTTACTCTATTTTTGTGTGACCTCCATTAATGACAAAATTCTACTAAGAGTAAATGGGGAACAAAATAATTAATTGTTCCTTGAACTTCTAAAACGACAAATAATTTGAGACAATTATTTTTAATAACCACGACAAATAATTTAAGACGGAGGGAGTACATAAATTCCAAGATGTCCCTACAATTTCATTTACGTCCAAGTTGTGTCATTTCTTTTCTTATATTACCTATCTGATTTTCTCATATTATTTATATATTTAATAAAATTATTCAATCTGTATCCATTTTGCGGGTCAAGGTGCGGGTTCCTGGATTATTTCAATGTTCTTGATATCTCTCGCTAGCATAAATTACGGGTAATTTTGCTTACTAAAGTTTAGATCGATGAGAAGAAATTATCAGATATTTTTGCTTTCGTTATAATTTGAGCCTGTGAAATCATAATTGAATGCAAAAATTGTTGAAATTTTTTTTCCTAATCAAATTGTAAGTAATACAAGAAATTATTTCCTTGCTGAAATTTCCGCACTAAAAATTTAGTAATAGAGTAAAAAAGGTTCATATGCTCCTATGATACACTATACATGCTAGGAAACATATAACCTCTTCCTATTGATACACTATACATGCTAGGAAACATATAACCTCTTCCAATTGATACACTATACATGCTAGGAAAAATATAACCTCTTCCTATTGATACCTCTTCCTATTTCATCAAGTATTTGGGTCCTATTCATTTCATTTCATGAATTTTTGTTATCATTTACAAGCACAGGCACCAGGATGTTAACTGATGAGAGGAAATTATTTATTCAAGTTATAATGTTTATATTAATGTTTGGACGCTGATCTTCAA
Organism: Lycium ferocissimum; assembly: GCF_029784015.1. NCBI lineage: Eukaryota > Viridiplantae > Streptophyta > Magnoliopsida > Solanales > Solanaceae > Lycium > Lycium ferocissimum. The sequence continues at coordinate 36,497 of NW_026725725.1, forward strand.
AATTGACGCTATTTTCATTGATTACTACGACACCTTCTTAAATACTTATTACAGTCAAGTACATAGCCTTTGGTTAGTAGTTTACTTTTCAAATATAGATATAACCTTAATTTTCAAACGTGTAACACTTAATCAGATACTACTTAACTAAATAGTCTAATACTTGTATACGCAATTGATTTGGCTATTATTTTATTGTTTTGTTGTTCAAACAATAAGTTCTTCTCCTTTTCGTACAGATAGGGGGAAGATGGCAGGGGATTGGAGGGTATTTGACTACCCTTCCGTTAACAAAACGTTGGTCAAGCTCTACAAGTGCGTTTGGTTGATAACAAGCTACACACTTCCCTCGTATTTTTCTTTTCAGGGCAAATGTGCAAATATATTTCTCAACTTTGCGATTTAAAACAGATATATTCCTCATTACAAAAATAGTGTATATATACCCATGCCGTTACAGAATGGTGCAAATATACTCCTGTCGTTACAAGATGGTGCAAATATACCCTTTTTGCTAATGAATTTTTTTTTTAAAATCATTTAGGTTATTTTATAATTAAAAAAAATGCCACGTGGCTTTAAAAAAAAGTCTAACCATTTTTTTTGTAGACATACTTTTTTAAAGCCACATAGTAATTTTTTTCTAGTGGTCCGGTCTGATTCGTTTTAAAAAATGGGTAGACTTATTTTTTTAAAGTCACGGAGATATTTTTTCAAAACGAACCAAACTTGACCCACGAGAAAATATTCACTATGTGGCTTTAGAAAAGTATGTCTACTAAAAAAAAATGGTTAGACTTTTTTTAAAGTCACGTGGCATTTTTTTAATTAAAAAAATAACCAAAATGATTTTAAAATAAAAAAAAACCATCAGCGAAAATGGTATATTTGCACCATTTTGTAACAGCAGGGTATATTTGCACCATTTTGTAACGAGGGGTATATTTACTCTAAATCGCAAAATTGAGGGGTATATTTGCACCTTTGCCCTTCTTTTTAATTTATCTTAAAAAAGTTAATATTTTCATACTTATAAGCAATTTAATTTCAAACTTCTTATTCTGCGGATGTCTATTACTATTTGTTTTAAACTATAAGTTTGACAAGTCTTATTTTCTTGAATTTTGTGTCCAGTTAACCACCTTCGCATAAATTGAGACGGAAGGGGTATAATCTGCACGGCGAAGTTAAGTAGTACCAGCAGTTGCAAGTATTGCAACTTGCAACATATTACGGTACAGGCCATTCCATAACGCAACCACTAACCACTATTTTGTCTTGTGTATCTTTTCCCTCCTTTTGCTATTTGACCAGAATGCTATACCTTCTCGCTGGAACCAAGTTTTGTTCACCTTTTCATTCAGCACATGTTGCTTCTAAACTTCGTGCCCTGCACGCCTGCTGGTTGATCAATACTTCAATCCCATACGTTTTGATTTTGAATGCCAATTGGAACACGAAATAAGCGCGAATTCTGCTCCTGCCTCGTTTAGGACAGTAGTCAAAAAAAATATTTCTCCTTACAGATAATGTTGGAGGTTAATTAGTAGTCAATTAATTCAACAACCTTGTAAACAAAAACCTCAAACCATGCACTATAAATATAAACATGCAGCGGAAAACAGGGAAGACATCAAACATCACCATATATTAAAACCAAAAGCAAATTAATGGCACAAGTGGTTTCTCCAAGCACTTCAAGCAGTACTGAGATCATAGCCATAGCAGTAATTGTAGCATTTCCTATAATGTCCATACTAAGTGCACATACAGGTGCAGCCAAGTCATTGTTGTCGCTTGTAATCGCCTTTTGCAGCTCTAAATATACCAAGGCAAGAAAACAAGATAACAATTGTGTAGATCACTTGGCCTGTGTAATTTGTCTTGGTAATGTTTCATTGGGTGAACCGAGAAGGGTGCTTACAATATGTGGACATGGATTTCATACTCATTGCATTGATTCTTGGCTAAAGATTAATTCAATCTGCCCTCTCTGCAGAATTCCCGTGACTACCAATATTTCTATGCGGTGTACAAAATACCACTTCATTTCGCCTTTGATATCTGCTCTGGAAAATATTTGGAATTGGTTTCTGGATCCGCTTAGCTCTGAGGTCATAGCTTCCCTTACTAATATGGAATGCCTGAGCTAAACAAATTAGCAACGGAACAGGAGATGTTAGAGAATCATTACTGTAATTGCTTTCTCAGTAGTTTTAATTAATTAATTTATTTGCCAGGAAAATCTGTATATACATTCTTTCTTCTGAATTTGCATTGCTGATCTACAAAAACATTCTATTTTCTTATGAAGGCTCATTATGTACAGTTTTTCCAAAGATAATGTTCAGAAAATTGAACATGTTTCAGTTGAAAATTTGGTCTTACCGATTAAATTTTGAGTAATAATGTTGGTAAATGTTGCCTGTATGTTGTGGTGGGTAAAACAAAAGGTGAAAAGCATGACGTAGGAGAAAAGCCGAAAACAACGAATATAAAAACTCATTATGTTTGAATCTTCTTGAAACTACATTACAAAGAATATGTATTATGATTCATGTGATACTTTGATGATAACAATTAAATTGTACTTGTTAGAATTAATTTTGAGAAAATGGTCTAAATGATTATTTTGAACATCATCATATCATATTATACTAAAAGTGGGAAGCTCCAAAGTGCAAAGTTGGATTACCAAAATACCCATTAAAAGTTAAATGACAACTTTATCCTTCAATCAATTTATTAAACTAATCCTTTCAAATACCCATATATTTGAACATTAATTTTCTTCTAACTACGTGAGTAAGCATAGGTTCATGCAATCTGGAAAATTTTGTAACTGCTAATCATTTCATATACCCATGTATGTGAGCATTAATTTTTTTATAACTACGTGAGTAAACATAGGTTCATGCAATCTGGAAAAATATTGTAACTTCTTATTTATATTGATGGCATGTCATATGAAACATCATTTTAAAATTTATATAATTAGGAAGCAAGGTTAACATCAGTTCAAAGTCTCTTATCCTCCTCCATTCTCAAAATGGCCCTCAATGAGTGTTTCCTCTTACAAGTTATCAACGCGTTTTAGGGCTGGTTTGCAAAATACATATGGAGTATAGAGGTCCAACAACAAAGGTTATGAATCAACGCTTGAAGATCAGAATTAAAGAGGATATCTTTCAATGTTAAGTAGGTTTTAAGTTTCTTTGATCAATCGGCTAATCTTGATTTATATTGGATGTATGTGGGGATTTTATTTTTGCTTCTAGGCATATGAAATTTTGTTTTGTAAAGATTGCCGGATGAGCTTTTCAATATAGTTTACTCTATTATTCATTTGAGAAAAGAGTACTGAAGGTCTAAAATTTTGTATTACTAATATGAATGAAAATTTCTCTCTTCTGTCTTTGTTTTTGTATAGGTACACAACAGAAGTTATCTGTAATTGGAGGTAGTCCTAAAATTCATCACTTTCACTTAGTGAATACAGTTGTTATCATTTGCATTTTACTGCTTTGTTATATTTTTTTCATCGTTGTACAATAATATAATTTGTACATACATCAATAACATTACATTTTTAATTTATTGTCTTGGCATATAATTCTGTTATGGCTTCTTTCTTTGCTGAGTTAGTTATATAAAATCAATATTCCTCACTTTTAAGGAGTTTTTACCTTTTTGCTACATTTTGTTTAATTTAGACACAAATTATTTGTATTATTTATGTTAGTATAAAAAATTTCATGCATCACTATAAAGGGTTCACGCGCAACGCGCATTCCCAGAAGCTAGTATTATTAATTGGGCCAACTACTTTTTAATGTTGCATTAATGGGCTGGAACATGTATTCAACCAATTGATGGGATTGTTTCCTTTGTCTTGTGTAATGTAGGAGCTTAAATTACTATCCTTGTTAAAAGTTTCATCTAGTTATTTGTTCTCTTGTATTAATTACTTGGACTATTGTGCTATTAACATACTCTAGTTATAAGACATAAGTTATTCGTTGATTCATGTTATGCGCATCCAGAGCAATAACTAGCAACCGTGAGTAGTTTAACTGTTCTAATAACATATGCTCACTTGGTTAGATTTACAGCTGTTCTATGTAATTAGTTTTCCCCTAGAATAACGAGTCCAAATATGTGAATTATTTGTATTTAGTCACCACAATCCCATTTAATCTGCACTTCAAGTTCACTCTTCTAATCTATATCTATATATTATTAAAAAGAGGATAGTTTTAAGACAAAAAGTAGTTAATTAGTTGATAATTAGTTATTGTTTGAATTTAAAAATAATTAAATATCTATTTTTTTTTTAAAAGTAGTGGTTGTAGTGTTACCCAATTCTTTACAATAAGGAAATAAACTGAAAGCCACGTTTCTGCCGGATCAAGTGGTTACAACTTCCAAGTTTAAGTTTTAAAAATTTGTAATTCATTTTACTTTAAATTCTACTTAGAACAATGAAAAATGAAGGGGAAATTGCTATTCCTAAAAAATTGCAAAAAATGCTATCCATGTTATACTATTCCTAAAAAATTGCACAGATTAAAAAAATTCCTAATTAAACTACCCTATTACCCCACGAACTCCACTTCATGCACCAAAACCCCCACGTGCACTACACCACAATAAAAGGCATCAGCACCTTCAAATACACAATCAAATACACAAGCACATAGGCACGCTTAAATTTTTTCTGTCTTTACTTTCTCTACAAATGCAGGTGAACACATATTAATTGGTATGTGTTTACAAAGCTTTATTTGGATCATTTGGTGACAAGGAAACAACCATTGAATGTAGCGCACGTTCTTTTTTTCTTTTTTGCCTTTCTGCTTAACAATATGCTTTGTTTGTTAAAAAGGAGTAATATTTTTCCGTATTAATTTTCGGTATAGTTTCTTCATTTCCATGTTGTTGGTCTTTTTTATAGACATGATAAAGCAGAATTTAAAAAATTATTAGAGCCTTAGATGTTATTGCGTAGTTTGTAAAAACAAAATTCAAAAATACTTGATAGGAGCTGACTGATAAATCCGCTTGCATTCTAAATTGTTCGATGAATTTTTCCCTCATTTGAAGAATACTTTGATTTTCACCTGGATAATTTTTTTCTTCAATGCATGCAGGTGAATGGATAATTGGTATCCATTGACAAAGCTTGATTCGAATCTTTTGGTTACAAGGAAATAAATGCATTGGATGTGAGCTCACTTTTTTCCCCCTAGAATGTGAGTTTATATCATAACTCTTTACATTATTTCAGTATGTGAATACCTCGCATCAGCCATGGGACAAAGCAAAAATAGCACTTAACATTTTATTTTTAGTTAATAAATAATTTTTCATGGCTACAACCGAAAAACTAAATGAAAATTATCTAAAGTATCGATAAAAACAAAATAATAAAATAAGTCCTCGATTTATACTGTGGAGTTTGGATGAATTTAAATTCACAATAAAGACAATATGACATTATTTGGATTACACATAAAATACTAAAACGAAAATTAGTAATTGAAATATCATAGAGAATAGATATAGTGTATTAAATTGTACTCGAAAATATTATATAAGAGGTCGTTCATTGAAATCAAATATGTAAGCATTCGTAAGTTAGAACAATGTCGAATAAGGATTTTTTTTTTTTGTTGCATAACACTCAAACCTCTTAATTAAATAGAGAGTAAACAACTCAGTATCCTTTCACTTTTAGCAAATTACAAATGCTTGAAACTTGCCACGCAAAGGAGGTATCCATAGACAAAACAAGTAAATTTGTGGTGGTGTTTGCTTGCCGTGTCATTGACAGGTCTCATTATTTATAAATAAAATATATTATAAAAAATATAACACTTAGTTGAATCATCTTTGTTATTTTGGATTTGTGAAGGAGAGGATTAGCGAAGGGAAGAGAGTAATCTAGCATGATATTTTAATATTTCATTACACTTACTATATATTTTCGTGTTAAAATTGTTGGTTAGTGTAAATACCTATTTGATTTGCTTATAATCACGATGTATTAATTTTCTTTATGTGAGAAAAGTTAGGTAAAAAAAATTATACATGACATTTTCAGAGTATGGAATTTTATAAATTTTATTCTGGAATCTCATTTTATGCTTCTGATGTATCTTCGATCAAATTACAAAATGACAATTTAATTCATCTCCTTAAATTTTATAGAGATATTTCTATAAGGTGCATTACATTAATAAATAAGATGAATATTGAAAATTCGTTTAAAAAAAAAATCCAACAAGACATGTCAGAAAATGCGGACCTATAGATATGGAGTAAAGATGAAGTTAGCGATTTTATCATAGAAAAAGATATTTTGAGATTTAAAAAGAATGTTAAAATAAAATTGTGAAAAGCTTTGTCAACCAGAATGATTATATAAGCTAACATGTTTGACTGGCGAATCCCTTTTCTTTTTATCCTTATGGTTGTTTGTTTGCAGAAGGAAAAACACTTTTAAGATTTTATTTTTCTAATTTGAAAGTTGTATCTTCCATCATAGTTTCTTAAAAAAAATTCGTTTGTAACAGTTTTGTTATTTAGTCATTTATATTTACATTTTATTGTTTTAGGAACTCAAATAACAAAAGATTAAAAGTGCAATTTGGTCACACTTAAAATGAGCATTTTATCTTTACAACTTCATCATTGAATAATTCTAGCGGTATTAATATTTTTCTTTCAAATTTAAATTTATGGGACCTTCTTATTCCTAATTTTTTGCCTGAATCAAGAATGTGTTTCTGAAAGTAGTTTTGCGTGATAAAATTTATTTGAATTTGAATTTGAAATCAGAAATTATTTTCAAAATATGATGGAAAAATCATATAGTGAAAAGATTGCATAGTTGAGATCTTAAAAAATAAAGAAAAAATGAAAAATTATTAAACAATAAAATCTTCCAGTTAAAAAACCACAAAAGCTTGCGTAATAAAAAAAATTGAATTAACAATGAAAACACGTATTAGAATGGTAAGATAAAAGTATTTGAATTGATTGAAACTAAAGAAATTCCAAGCAACAAAGTAAATAGGAATAACAGAAAAAATTCTAATTGGGAGAAAAAGATATCATTATTTAAACTAGAAATTAATTAAATTTGAATTGAAATATAAAATATTTAATTTGAATAAAAGACAAAAATATTTAATTTGAGATGATAAAATTTTTAATAATGAAAATAATTAGAGATAATAGGTGGCGTTAGTGACTTAAAAAGTATATTTAGTTAAATGCAGTTTGTTTATTTTATTTGTAGCAATTATTATTTTTATCACGAACAAGATGTTTTTTGTACGGTCTATATTTCTTGTGTAAAAGAATTTTCTAATTCTATTTTATAGAAATGCGTGCTTGAAACTAAACTATTCGAAATCTTGAATATTGAAAATACAATTTGTTTCAAATTGTGTGGATTCGGAAACCTCACGACGATTAGGCAAACTACAAAATTGAATTGTGGGCATAACTAAGATTTATAAGATGAACTCAATTTTTTCGCGGGTCAACTTCTTTCATGTTATTACGATGTTGTGTTAGTATATTTTCTTAATATGTTAGCACATTTAATATGATCAAAACTTAAAGTCAAGATTGTTACAATTATTTCTCTCCGCTCTTTTGTGAAATGATCCTGCGCATCGTGCGGGTACGTATACTAGTATTATTAAAAAGAGGATAGTTTTAGGACAAAAGTTAGTTAGTTAGGTAATAATTAGTTACTTTAGTTATTATTTTGAATTTGAATTTAAAAATAATTGGGAAGTTACCAAGTGAATAAAGTTAATAACTGCAAAAAGAAAATAAAAAATGACAAACGCAGGGAAAATTGGTTCCACCAGATCAGGATAATGGTCTGGAACTTCCAAACAGTTACTTAATTAGGATTTTATAATTTTGCATTTTATTTTTATTTGTATTTGCTTTAAGAAAAGGAAGAAAAAAGATAAAGAAAAGAGAAAGGAAAAAGACAAAAAGCAAGGGGAAAAAAAAAAAACTAACCTTAGTGCACGTCTTTCACAAACACACATGCACGGTTAAAAATTTTAAACTTTTAAAAAATTTAACTAACCGACGTCTATAACTTCCCCATTTCCCTCATAAATATCTTTGCAAATAAATAAAAAAATTGAAATAATATTGTACAATTGTCGTAGATAACTACCCAGAACCTCCACTACCCAACCAATAGCCTTCCTCAAACAACGTGGAGCCTCCTCACTTTCATCACATACTAATAAACCAACGAATTAAACTTCCCTTCAATCTCATGTAATACAACCATCTACTTTTATCTACTCATCATGGCTTCTTCAACAATGTCTTTCACAGCAAATGTTATTTTCTATCCTCTCTTTCTCTTTTGTTTCCGAGTTTCCGCGTCTTTATTTTATATCCTAGATCACTTTTATATACCTTAAGGATCTGCATGTTAAAATTTGCATAATTTTTCTCTTTCATATTGGTTTTGGTGGTGATCCTCCATCACCGTCCTCTTTGGTTTCAATTTTCATTGATGATTTAGAAGTTAATGAGAAAGGTATTACCACATCATATTAGTGAAACAAAAAAACCTGGGGAATTTAGTACAAGTTAATTTTAAAAGTAGTGGAAGAGGAGTACTGATCATTCACTCTGTGCTAGGTTTTTGTTTGTGGAGTATAGCACATATTGTATGCAACTACGTACTAATTGGAGAAAAAGGAGAATGCAAAAAGAGCCTTCAATTATGTGACCTTTGGTATTTAAAGTGCTGTTTTGTGTCTTTTTAAATGTGACAATTTAGTCCATTTATTTCCTTTGCAGGTAATCAAGAAAGAGTCTCTTTATTAGCAGCACAAGTGAGCACATTTTTTGTCCCAATTTCTTCTTTTTCAATTTGTTATTTGTTATTAGTGTCTGAGATGTGAATCATTTCTATATAGAATGAGTTGTTTCAATCATTTCTACAAATGAGTTGTTTCAATTATTTCTACAATTTCTTCTTTTTCAATTTGGTATTTGTTATTTTATGTATATTAGATATCATTTAAAGTGATATCACATAAAGTGTCTGTTATTTAAATCAAAATTTTGGGAAAATTATTACCTAGAAAATAAATACTTATGAAGATATTGTCTAATATTTGCAAGATATAGAAGTATTTTGATTTGATTTAAATTCATCCAAATAATATCTCCAACATAATTTGCATAATTGAATAAATTGATTAATATTCATATATACTTCTAGAATTATGGTTTATTACTAGATGAATGTAAATAAAAAAAGTAAGATATTATCTTAAGTCAAAATATATCAAGTGTTCTACGTATATAAATTGCGATAAATCCGGCAGCACTCCTTGGTTGTTAATAAATTTACAATTTGAATTTGAATAGTCAAATATGAAATCTTTATTAGTCTTATCATGTTTGTTCTATCTGCTAAAACATATCTGCTATCTAAATTTGAGTTGTAAATCATTATTGTTGTACTTAGCTGCAATTTGAATTTGATTTAAAAGTAAAACTTTCTTCTTTTTAAAATTGAAGATAAATGTATTTTCTTAATTCTTTATCGTACTAATTTGCAATTTAGATTTGAGTTGGAAAATATATCTTTTATGAATTTAAATTCAAGATGATTATCTTTTAATTTTTTTTTTATCATTATCGTACTTATTTGTAATTTGAATTTGAATTTTGAATTGAAAAGTAAATCTTTTATGGATAAACCTACTCTTTCTTCAGTCCACTATTTAATATGGAATTACATCATCAATTTTGAATAACTTTTCCTTTTTGAAGACTTGCTGGAAATCTCATTTAGCCAAATTCATGCTTGCTTTTGTGATTATACAGTATGTTTTGGAAAAATGAGTTTAACATGTCGTCATCCTCCATTCTTTTACGTGTTGATTTCTCAGATGGTTACTCAACTAATACTTACTATCACAAAGAGTCACCTTTCTCTTTTATTTCAATTTTCTGTAATAAAGAAAGTGACTTATTAAGAAAATAAGTATCAGTTGAGTGACCATCTGAGAAATCAACTCATTCTTTTGTTGATATTTGTCTATCATTTGATTTAGTTCAGTTCGTTTTGTGAATAGCCTACAATCTGCTTCCTTTCGAAAGCTCCATTTCTGATGCAAAGTTATAATATAGTGCGTGAATTGTAACACACTATTTGTAGCAGTTACAATAAATTATATGAATTGTGTTTGGTTGCGTAGAATAGTAAGATTATGATGACTGCTCTAATGTGGTTGTTATGCAAAGTTATATATTACAATATGCCACATAATTTTAAATATTCTTTTTTTCTTCATTCAGAAATTGTGTTTGTATAATTCAACTGCTTAGCATGAAAGTGTAAAATTAAAGAACAAGGGTCCAATAAGGATCTCTAATTACCTTTCCTTTTATTTTTTGCTTTAAATCTCTAATTACCTAATGATGCAGGAACAAGCGCTAACAAGGTGTTTATGAAGAGAAGAGCGTTGAAGAAGCCTTTTACAAATTATAAAGTAAGCAACTTCCTGTTGGTTGTCTTTAATCTTTATTTTCTAATTTACTGAATTAATACCAATATTAAAAAATAAATGTTATCATCGATAGAAAATATTTAATATCGACAAATACTATTAGTTTGCTCATATGCAACTTAAATGAGACCCTAATTTTTGCTTTAATATTTATTTGTGCCATTAATTAGATTTAGATGGTTTTGATAGAATATGTAAATATTCATTAGAAGATTTTGTAGTCTACTATGTTAGGTTAACATATTTTGTATATTGTGTAATCTCCTATTTTAGGTTAGAATATTATTCTCCTATTTTGTATATAAACCAATTCAAGTAATGAAAGGAGATAAGGAAAATATTTCTTACATGGTATCAGAATAGGGTTTCTGTCTTCTTCCTCCTTCCGCTACGCCCTAAATCCCTATTTTTTGTTTTCCTCCCTAAGCCGTCGCCCCCTTTTTTTTTTTCCCATGGCCGACGCACCAACCACCCCGGCTAAGCCCACGTTCCACCGAGCCCTCGCGGTCTCCAATATCAAGAATCACATCTTGTTACTCTTGAGAGATGGAAAACTCCCAATATGGTACTGGGGCCGAGCTTTTCAAATTCATGCTCGTTCTCGCGTGTCCTTCATCACATCATTCCTCCACCTAAGGGTAAGGGAAGCGGCTCCCAAAAAGGCGCCGAGGAAATTGAATTATGGACCACCATCGACGCCACCGTGCTTCAATGGATTTATTCGACGATTTCGAATGATGCGTTAAACACTATCCTCGAACCGGATGCCGCCATGGAGGCTTGGGGACCGCTTACGTGATATCTTCCAAGATCATCAAACTTCTCGTGCGGTGACTCTGAACAAGAATTCACGACGACTCGTATGGAGGATTTTCCCAATGCCTCGCCTATTGTCAACGTCTCAAGAGCCTTGCCGATCAACCGAAAATGTTGGGGCTCCCGTGACGAATAGCCGCCTTGTCCTTCAACGGGTCTCGGGTCTCTGATGCGCATACAGGGCTTGGGACACAAATTCGCCATGCAAAGCCGCTCCCACCCATTCCCGAGGCTCGGTCTTCTCTTGTTTTGGAAGAACGTGAACTTGCGGGCTATGGTGTCTCACGGGTCTGGCTCGGCTATGGTGGCCTCGGTCGACGACGCGCCACTCCCCTCTCGATAACTTCGAAGCTCACGCCAGGAAATCAAAAATTCCGCGGCCACCCCAAATTCCTGACTGGCAAGTAAGGGGGCTCGGCCGCCGCGCTCGGACGGCGGCAAAATCACCGGTGGCCGCGATAATTCTGCCCGAAGCAGCGGCGGTCGCGGCGGTTGCCCCGGCTAATTGGTCCCCGGCCCCGCCGGCGCTCCTCCCTCTCTGCCGTGCCGACGGGGCCCTCTTGGGCTCGTCCGCCGCCAGTCCGCCACGGCGGCGGGGGTGTTTTGGGCCCTCCTCCCGGCTCGGCGGCTCTACACGGCGGCGGTGGCTTCTCCGGGTCGTATGTTCCGGCCGACATTGGTCCGCAATGCACACGCGACCTTGAACCCGCCCGACCAAAATTGGTACATGGACACCGGAGCCACTTCTCATATGACATCCTCGGACGGTAATCTCTCGTCGTATTTTAATTTGAGCAGTCAAAATAATGGTATTGTTGTGGGAAATGGTCATTCGATTCCAATTCGTGGTTGTGGTCACACTAGTTTGCCTCCCCCAAACCCCCCCCCCCCCCCCCCTTTATCCTTACGAAATGTCTTACATGCTCCTAAACTCATTAAAAATTTAATCTCGGTCAGGAAGTTTACTACCGATAATTATGTGTCTGTTGATTTTGATCCATATGGGTTTTACGTGAAGGATTTTGACGGGGATGCCACTAATGCGGTGTGATAGTCGGGGAGATCTTTATCCGGTTTACCACCATCAAATATCCAACCACCGCTCCATCAAACTTTGCGGCGTTGTCTTTCCTTTTTGGTGCTCGCTTGGGTCATCCGGGAAATTCTATCTTAGATTGTCTTAGGGTTCGTAAAAGCATTGAATGTAATAAATCTAGTCTTTCTAGTATTTGTCGTTCTTGTGTTCTTGGTAAACACATTAGGTTGCCGTTTGATTCTTCCATTTCCGAAACTTTGATGCCATTTGATATTATTCATAGTGATTTGTGGACCTCCCGTGTTAAGTTCATTGGGTCATCGATATTATGTTACGTTTATGGATGATTTTTCGAAATTTTTATGGACTTTTCCGTTGGCTAAGAAATCCGATGTTTATCCGAAATTCTTAGCTTTGAAAACCCACATTCACACTCAATTTGAACGTCATATTAAAAATGTCCAATGTGATAATGGGAGGAATATGATAATGATCAATTCGGGAAATTTTGTGAGTCTAATGGGATGTCATTTTCGTCTTTCTTGTCCACATACGTCTTCACAAAAATGGGAAAGTAGAAAGAAAAATCCGTTTTATCAATAATATCACTCGGACTCTTGTTGCACATGCTTCTCTCCTCCTTCGTTCTAAAGATCACGCCTTACAAATGGCAACATATCTTCTTAATATTTTACCAAGTAAATTATTAGGTCACGTTTCTCTCTTCAAGTGCTCTACCAACGAACTCCATCTTACTCTCATCTTCGGGTTTTTGGGTGCTTATGCTATCCCTCTTTCCTTCTCCAACTATCCACAAATTGCAAGCCAGTCTACACCGCTTGTGTCTTTTTGGGGTATCCACGAATCATAAAGGGTATAAGTGTTATGATTTATCGTCCCATAAAATCATTATTTCTCGTCACGTGATTTTTGATGAGAATGTCTTTCCTTTTCCAAATTACATTCTCCCACTTCTATTACTTATGAGTTTTTGGACGATGGCATTTCCCCATTGTGGTTGCATCACTTGGTTTCTCCTACCCCCCCTCCTACCGTGACCCAGCCCGCTGCCCAGTCCCCTCTCGCCGCACGCCCCCCCGCCGGATCCTCTCCCGCGTGCTTGTCACCGCCTATATCCCCACCGGCGGTCCCCTCCCACCGTCACCCCGCCTTCCCCTTCTCCCAATCGTCCCGAATGGTGACCGGAGTCGCATGATATTTTTAAGCCAAAACGCTCTCTTTAACTTAAATACCATGGTTACGAAATCCCTCTTCCTCGTAACCCTCGACCGCCCTTCGCGACCCGAATTGGAAAATGGCTATGAATGATGAATTTGATGCTCTAATTAAAAATAAGACGTGGGAGTTGGTGCCCGTCCACTAATGTGAATGTTATTCGTTCTATGTGGATTTTCACTCGCAAAGAAAAAGCTAATGGTGATTTTGAGAGGCATAAAGCCCGTCTTGTAGGTGATGGTAAGACTCGACGAGTTGGCGTTGATTGTGGTGAGACCTTCGGTCCGGTGGTCAGCGAAGCTACGATCCGTACGATTCTCGGTCTTTCCTATCAAAGAGGTGGCCTATTCATCGGCTAGATGTCAAGAATGCTTTCTTACACGGTGAGAGCTCCGGAAACGATGTATATGCATCAACCTCCGGGTTTCGAGATCCCACTCATCCGGATTATGTATGTTTACTTCCGTAAGTCCTTAGCGGGGGCTTACAGCCCCGAGAGCATGGTACAAGCGTTTTGCAGACATGTCTCTTCTCTTGGTTTTTCAACAAATAGACATCTGACAATTCTTTGTTCATACAAAAAGGGGTCCGAGATGGCATACACATGCTACTTTATGTTGATGATATTATTCTTCTTGCTTCCTCGTATTCTCTCCGATGCTCCATTATGGCTCTTCTTGCCTCGGAATTTGCTATGAAGGATCTGGGTCCTTTGAATTATTTCCTTGGCATTCATGTCACGCGACATAAGGATGGGTTGTTTCTTTCGCAACGCAAATATGCCACGGAAATCATTAATAGGCTGGGATGTCTTCGTGTAAGGCTACTTACTCGGTTGATACTAACCGAATGTGAGCGGCACATCGGGTGCTCTTATGATGACACGACTCACTATCGCGATCTCGCGGCGTCTTTCCGCATCTTACTTTCACGAGGCGGATATCTCTTGTCGTTGTTCAACGGTATGCCTACACGTACATGCGCGCGACTGAGTTCATATGCGTGCACAAGCGTATCATCCGATACATTCGGTACAACTTGACTATGGTTTGCATCTTTATCCGTCCTCGATTACGGATCTTCTTTCTTACACCGATGCGGATTGGGGGGCCGCCCGACACACGTCGGCCAACGTCAGTTCTTGTGTTTTTCTTGGGGATAACTTGATATCGTGGTCTTGGCCAACCTACCCTCTCTCGCTCGAGTCTTGCCGAGGCGGAGTATAGGGGGGGTTGCTAATGTTGTCTCCGAGTCCCGTCGGCTTCGCAATCTTCTCTTGGAATTACATTGTCCTATTCGTAAGGCCACTATGGTATATTGTGACAATGTGAGTGCCATTTATCTTTCTAGAAATAGGTGCAACATCGGCCACCAAACACGTTGAAATGGACATTCACTTTGTTCGTAAAAGGTTGCGCGCGAACGGAGTTCGTGTCCTTCATGTTCCTTCCCGCTATCGGATGTCGATATTTTCACCAAGGGACTACCACAGGTCTTATTTGAAGATTTTCGGGACGGTCTCGGGCGTTCGTAAGCCTCCCTAGTTTATTGCGGGGGTGTGATAGAATATGTAAATATTCATTAGAAGATTTTGTAGTCTACTATGTTAGGTTAGCATATTTTGTATATTGTGTAATCTCCTATTTTAGGTTAGAATATTATTCTCCTATTTTGTATATAAACCAATTCAAGTAATGAAAGGAGACAAGGAAAATATTTCTTACAGGTTTTATATGGGTAGTGATTTCAACAACCAACTTAAATTGAGTCTCTTATTTATTGAAGAGAAGAATCAATATTAGAAAGTTAAGAAAATATCTATGGGAAAAAACAAATTTAAATGCTAAAGATTGATTCTCAAAGTCTATTTGTGGGTTCATCAAGAATTCGTTTGATGTTTCATGATTGAATACTAACATATTTATGAGTACAAACTACTCGAACAGTTAATATAACTTTGATATATTAATAATTACTTCTTATAAAACATGAATATTTTAAAAAATATACAACTTTTGAAAATATCTATATCATAAAATATACTGATATTATAGTAGAGATTGTGAGCCGTGGTAATGTCTCAATCGCATAAGCAAGGTGGAAGATCAATGTAAATTAATTTTTCTTAAATTTGATTGTTCGATAAATATAAAGACACTGTTTTTGAATCTATAGATAATGTCTTCAAATTGAAATATTTTTTTTTCTTAATTTAAATTGAAAAGTTAAATATTTATAACTATATCCACCTATCTCCATTATATTATAAAAAAGGTATAATAATATAAAAATGACCAGCCAGCTTGCATTTTGCTTTATCACATCGACGTGTTTTGCTAGCAGTCATTGCGAAGATAATTATCAAATTGGAATATAAAGTTAAAATTTGAATTGGAATGCACTTTTTAAGGATAACAGTATGCTACTATTACTGTGGATAAGGATATTGAGATAAATAAGCATATCAAAATTTTCAATTTGAATTTGAATTTGTTATCATGTAATTTTATAAATTGAAGATCACACAAGGTATTTTAATAATGAAAAATTAAGATCAAAAGTTACTTTTAGCTGTTGATTCTTTTTTCTTCCGTAACATATAATCAATAATGAGTTTTGGCACCATATAAAATTTCTTTAGAGATTATTCTTTTAATATCTTCATTCTGCTCTTTGTAGTTGTGCTTTATTTTTCTTTTGTAATTTTTAATATAGTGTTGATGATATTAACTATTTACATATGATTTTTCCATC
>NW_026725726.1:0-53260 GCF_029784015.1 Lycium ferocissimum
ATTGAACAAAATACCCCCCATTGGGGGATGAACTTGTAGTCTAAAACAGACTTGCCTAAAGATTGAGTGTTTATATAACGAAGGAAGGAGGAATAGTAACAATCAGGGCAGATTTTTGATTTTTTTTTATGCTAGATACCATTACAGTGATTAAATGGGAGAGCTAGTAATAGGAGAAAGATGATTTCTGGAAGGACGGTAAGGAAAATTATGAATATCTCTTCGATGAAAGATTAGGCCCATCCAGGGCCAGTGCGTCTATGAGAATATGTGACCCTTTACATATATGTGCGACTGACCAGATAGACTCCAACGATGAACAATTACAGTTAAGATTGGTTGCGGACTCACTGCGAGTATGTATTTGTAGGAAAAAAAGAAGATAATGGGATATTAAGTATAGAGAATTGGATTACTACCTTAAAGGGGGAAGACGAGACGATGAGTATTGAATCAGAAGTATGCCTTGTAAAGATGGAAAGATTATGACAAAGGAATTGGGAACTACCTCAAAGGGATATTATGCTAGCAGGCTGATAAGGTGTAAGGATGATTTAACGATAAACATAACCAGTCAGTCATATGCATGACTAAATAAAGATTGGGCGATAGCACTTTAAGGAAGGAATTACTCGAAGTTTTAAGATAGGGGTATAATAGGAACTTCAGTAATGAAGTAACAGAGAAGGATTGAATATGATGGAACTTGAAGTAAATAATGAACTAAGATAAGAGGTTAGATGAAATAGCCATCGCGAGCTAATCGTGTGGATACGAAGTGCCAGCATCGCATACCAGTTGGGAAGTACTGTACAAGGAAAGCCTTAAAGGCAAAAGCATTCGAGTCGAAATCTAGTAACGCCTTTGTTGAGGGAAGGATGCGGAGTTAATGATAGAAGAGGGCTAAAATGAGAATGAATTAGTCGATACTTGACGGTAACAACCTACGATGAAAAAGAATAAGTGTGTATGATTATATGGGTACGGAAGTTTATAGATAATACGGGAATTCCAGGCATAGAATATTCAGAAAGTAAGAGAATTAAAGTCGCATTGTAAGTAAGTGGAATAAGATGGACCTAAATGAGAAACTAAAGGTCAGTGACGGTAGTGAAGGGGATAATAAAGAGTAAGTTTGTGTAAGAAAACTTCATTTCATTAGAATAAATAAGGACAGATATGTCACGATTCGACTCGTGGGCCATGACGGCACCCGTGGCTAACCACCGAGCACCGCTCATACCATTACCCATCGTACTCATCAAGCGTTCATTCATTAATCTTATACTCAAACGAAGAAACCATTTTTCACTTCAAACATAATTACCTTGATATACATAAGCTCTTCTGGTTATCAAAATAATGTACATACAACAAGGACATCGCGAGACCATACTACCCATACATACGTATTTACGAGCCTCTACTAGAGTGCTAAATAGGGACTCGGTAGACCCCGCCATGCCCAAAACATATATATACACAAAAGAATAAATCAATGGCACCTCCGGAATAATGGGGGTGCTCTCAAAGTCCGCTAGTAGCTCCTACGAGTCCGGATCACCTCCCCGCCTACCCGGAACGAACACAACAGACAAAGAAAACGGACGTCAATACGAACATTGTTCTGAGTATGTAAGGCATGAATGAAATGAACATAATAGAGAAATCATAAGA
The DNA here is from genome assembly GCF_029784015.1 of Lycium ferocissimum. NCBI lineage: Eukaryota > Viridiplantae > Streptophyta > Magnoliopsida > Solanales > Solanaceae > Lycium > Lycium ferocissimum. The sequence continues at coordinate 1,678 of NW_026725726.1, forward strand.
CATAAGATGAAAATATAACCTGCTTAACTTTTAGGAGTGGATGCATTTCATACCTATATCATATATACTCGTAGTACATGTATCATCATATATATATATATATATATATACATACATACATCATCATCATCATTAACCCGCGTCCGAGTAAACATCATATGCCGCCCACCAATGGTGTCATGCCCGACCCTCTAGGCTCGGTGTAACCATAGCAGCCCGCCGTAGCGGCGACATGCCCGGCCATCTAGGCACGGTGGAATCGTATGCAGCCCGCTCTTGAGGTGACATGCCCGGCCATTTAGGCACAGTGGAATCGCATCGTCATATACTCATCATAAATTTAACATTATTATACATCTCATAGGCATATCATGACCTTATCATAACTTAGCATCATTATACATTTATCATCAAAGCATACCTTAGAACTTCAAGGCAACTATGGCTGGAAATGGGTGACATAAGGTCGTGAACCCCCGATCACATTATGGAGTGATCATAATCATTATATCTCACCTTGAGGGAACTAACATTTTAAGGTAAGTGTACACAAGGAAAAGCATCAATGGAACCATATTTAGGATCACTAACCTCATGGACATCATATATTACTCTAGGATTCTCTATACTTAAACTCATCATCATTATCATACTCGTATCGTATCTCTTTTCTTTATCATGTGCGTATGTAGCTCTTTATAGTCATGGACTCATAATTTTCGTTATTTAGGAAGATCATGGAAAAATAGGAAGATTCATGCCATAGGAGTCATGCCTTAGAAGGAAAGGATTAGCCTTACATACCTTTTTCGTTTAACAATTCTCTCGCTTAATTGTTCTCCTTCAATGCTCACGTTTCTACCTTTAAGAGAATTCGCATCAACATTAGCTAATCGATTATATGAACGTGCTTACTAATGCTAGAGAAAATTGGGCAGCATTTTCTTTGTTTATATAACTTTACACATATTACATATCAACTCCCAAACATCCATAACAACATTCACCATATTATAAGCAACAATCATCATTCATCTATATTATCCACATTTCACAATTTCACTTCAATCCCTCCATAATCATGGTCATAGTTCACTATTGCGTTTTCCCATATATAATACTTATCCCATATTCTAAATGTCACTTATAGCATACTTACAATCACAACATATCAATATTCATGATTCACTCCAAACTACTACTCAAAATCTCATTATTCCTATCTTTGTGACCCATTTTCTATCTCCTTTCATAATCTAAATCTTTCAACCTCTCATTACCTTAAACAACATGAAAAGATCATAAAACTTACCTTAGATAGTTTAGGAATAAGCCTTGAGTGGAAATACTTTCCTTGCACCAAAACCCTAGTTAACTCCCATTGGAATTCCTTGGCTTGGATGAACTTCAATGAGTTTCATACGCTTGGTTTTGTTGGTTTGATGAAGTTGATCACAAATCTCTCTTGGGTTCTTGTGGATAAAGAGTGGAGAGGATTCTAGAGTGTTCTTGACGTGTGAGGTGAAAATGAAACGAAATAAATAGGATGGGGTCCTTTTATTAATTTTAGAAGCTGTCCCGATTAGATTCTACGGACCAACATACGGTCCGTATAAATTATACCAACCGTATGTCTGGCCGTAGATCTGGTCCAGTGAAAGACCCATTCTGGTCATAACATACGGCCTAACATACGGCCAGTATGTTTTATACGGCCAGTATGTTGGGCCATATAATGCCCAGCTCTCCGAAATTCATTCTCGTCGACTCGTTTGACCTCCAATCCTTATGGAACCTTCTTGAAACTTGTTTAACACCTCATTACCAATATAAGGGATGTTATAACTCTTTTCCAAAATATCATTAAGCTCTCATTAATTCGATACTCATAAATCTTGCCCGACACACAACATATACCTTGTTTTCCTTAACAACTTCTGTCTCCTACCTCGAATGTCATTGAAATCTCATTTAGAATCATCAAATGCTATTTCTTACTTATCAAAACATCGTATACGTCATGCCCCTCGTTATTCTATTCACTGTACGTTAATGAGAAATTTTCGAGGTGTAACATTCTTCCCCCCTTTGGAACATTCGTCCTCAAATGTTAAGCACTCGGGATTTCTATAAAAATTTTTGCCGAAGTTTCCCCCGTAATATGGCACTACTATCCTCACATAAAGCCCACAATAACATTGCCTCACTGTGGCCACAACACAATAGCAATATAAGTTGGCCACACACGACCATATGCATAAAACGAAAACATACATACCTCATAATCCCGATGTTTCATCGTGATCTCTTCTCAATAAATAGTGTGGGTATTTGGATTTCATACCCTCTTCTCGCTTCCCAAGTCATTTTTTCTCGGTTGTTATTTCGCCATAGGACTTTAATCGAGGCTACTTCCTTATTTTCAAGTCTCCGTACTCGCTCGTCTAATATGGCAACGGGCACTTCTTCATAGACTAGCTTTTCTATCACTTGAACATCATTTATTGGAACAATCCTCGTAGGATCTCCAACACACTTGCGAGTATTGAGACATGGAAAATCGGATGGATCGATTCAAGTTCTAGAGGCAAGTCCAATTCCTAAGCTACTTGTCCTACCTCGCGGATAATCTTATGGGTCCAATGTATCGAGGACTTAACTTTCCTTTCTTACCAAATCTCATCACTCCTTTCATCGTGACACCTTTAAGAATACCCAATCATTAACTTGAAATTCTAAGTCTCGCCGGCGGTTGTCCGCATAAGATTTGTGGTGACTTTGGCTGTCAACAATCGATCTCGATCACCTTGACTTTTTACCTGCATGCTTGTTGAATCAACTCGGGCCTATTAGTTGTACTTCTCCTATTTCAAACCATCCAATTGGGGATCCGCACTTCCTTCCATATAGAGAGCTTCATACTTACACGGAGCCATTTGGATACCGGAATGGCATCTATTGTTGTATGCAAACTCAATTAGAGGTAAGTGGTCATCCCAACTACCACTAAAATCTATAACACATGCTCTTAGCATATCCTCCAAGGTCTGAATGGTACGTTCGGCTTGCCCATCAGTCTGTAGATGAAATGCCGTGCTAAGCTTTACTTGGGTACCTAGACCTTCTTGGAAAGATTTTCAGAACTTGGTTGTAAATTGCGCTTCTCTATCTGTGATAATGGATAACGGAATACCATGGAGTCGCACAATCTCCTTGAGATACAACTGTTATATCCCGCATTTTATACGACGAATTATTCGTAAGCTAATGGACATAAATTCAAGGACAAGGACTTTTAATCCCCGATATTAATATGGCATGACTTGTTTGCAATTTCCATTAGTATAGAAATATTAATGGAGATTAGGGATTAATTAACCATGATTAAATTATTAAGTGGGGATTAGTGATTAATTATGAATAATTAACCTAATTAGATCACTAAGTGGGCCCCACAACACATGGACAATTATGATTGGCTCATAAATCATAGTGGGACACATGTCACATGGTTGGACACATGTCAACCATATGGACAACATATAAATATTGAAATAATGACCAAGCTATTCATTTTCATCTTCAACAAATGAATTAGAGAGAGAGAAGGTCTCCCTCTTCACCAAGTTAAGAGAGAGAAGCTCACGGCCACAACCATGGCAAAAAGACCAATGTGTCACGGCCAGCCTTGATTTTTATACCATTACATTGTTAAAATTCATCTTGAATTGAAGAAGAAGGTACGGACAACCATGGTCGCTAAGCTCACGGCTATGTAATGAGCCAAATCAAGTTCACAAAGCTTGATTCAAATTAATTTTCCATGGTGTTTTACATCAAATGAAGGTCCATGATAACGTGAATTGGTCCTTGAAGGCAGCAAGAGTGGTTATCAATTGAAGCTGCCAAAATTCAGCAAATTAAGGAGCTAATTTGTTAAGGTGAGATTTGATCATATTCTACACGTTTTAGTAGGTATTTGGACTTGTTATAAATTGGTAGATATGAATTGAATACATGGAATTATGTATGTTGATGTCAAGTGTTGTTGAGCAGTAAAGGAGGTTGTTTTATTTGAAATTGGTGAATTGATTTGGATTGATATTATGGTTGTTGTTATCATGGATTATGTGATGAGAATGAAGGAATTAAATAGTTAAAGTTGAAGTTGTAATTGTTTGTCGTTGTAGAACTTAGCGTGATGTTAACATAGTTTTCTTGCATATAAATGGATGGTGTTGTTGTCGTGTGGCTGCTATTGTATTTCCCTAAAATTGGATGAAAAGATTGTATGAAATAACGTATAAGAATCGTATGTGGTTTACTTGATGTGTTCATAGGTGTTCGCAAGATTTTCGAGCATCTTTTATGTTGTTAGCTAGGGTCGTTTTGATATGTCGTTGTTGCTCTTGTTGAACTTTGGAGATTAAGTATGACTAAAGTTATATATGATGTTATTGTATTGGTTGAGTCATAGAAGATCGTTTCGACGAAAACGTTAAGACTATGGATCATTAAGGATAACTTGAATATGTTGTAGTCGTATGTGGATTGTTATCAAATGTTGTGAATGTCGGCTGTTTGGAATGTTGTGCGGGCCGTCCGGAGTGTTCTCGAGTCTTGTTTGAATAGTCTCGGGTTGATACTTGAATGCATGATTAGTGATGTTGGCTTGGGTTGTATGTAGTTGGTTTGAATATAAACGAAACGTCGTCTAATTATCTAGAAAGGAATTATTAACGTTAGGATACGTTTTGAATCTCTTCGTAGTTTAATCGTAGTTCTTGACGTCTTAATATAGGTTGAGACACAGCGTATACGTGTTGTGTTGCGAGTAAACGCTAAAGGTATGTAAAGCCTATTCCTTCTTTCTTTTGGCATGTCCTAGATGTAAGTAAGATATGATATGAGCCTTGGGGTAATTCTATTCACAAGTTCCGAGCATGATTTATGATTCTTATTCACTTCTTGATGTTAGAACTCTCAGGATAGTCGAGCTATTTCCCTCAAGTCTTTTATATGATTGAATAGTAAATGATGCATAAAAGTTCCTATTCCTAAAGGATTCTATAATGAATAATGCCCTTAACTTTCATAATATGTCTCGTATGGATTTAATACATGACTATGATCCCTGAGACTTTCCTTAATATAGTTTGTAATGACATTTAGAGAGAACTTAATATGGCTATCATCCTGAAACTCGAGAATTAATTAGTCTACTTATCTATTGAGTCTCAAAAGATGATTTGGGTGCATATGGTTACTTACCACTCTGCTCGTGCATATTGTTACATTTTTCACTGAGTCCCGGGCCAGGACATGTTTTCGTGCACAGCTCCACTGCATTATTCACCGAGTCCCTCATTATAGGGCCAGGACATGTTATATGTATATGTATATGATGATATGATGACATGATGATATGATGATACAGGGATGGCGGCCAGGATGGCATATGATGGCTTTATTCACCAAGTCCCTCACTAGAGGGCCGGGACACGTTATATGTATATGTAAATGATGATTTTATTCACCGAGTCCCTCACTAGAGGGCCGGGACACGTTATATATGCATATGTATGGGGATGATTATCTAATTATGTCACTAAGTCCCATAACGGGTTGGGTATGATATTGACACGTATGATTTATGTTTCAAAGGTAAGCCTTGTGGTTTTCTGGTTATTGTACTAGTTTTCTACACTCCTTATTTCAGTATGATCCGTTTACTATATTTCATGCTTTACATGCTCGGACATATTCCGCATCGACCCCCTTTCTTCGGGGGGCTGCGTTTCATGCCCGCAGGTACATACGCTCGTTTTGGTGATCCGGCAGCTTAGGATATCTATTCAGCTATCTTGAAGTGCTCCCTTGTTCCGGAGCCTAGCTTTTGGTACATATCCCTTTTGTTGTATATATGTGTCTGTTCAGGGGTACGTGTCACACCCTTAATCCGATAGGGTGTGATGGGCACCCGACCCTTACCTAGGGCCGAGCGAACCCGCTAACTTTCATAATACTCATAATCATACTGAGCCCGCAAAACATGACATAAGCACATAATGAATTTTTTTTTTTTTTGAAAACAAACATGCCTTTCATCTTTGTCAAACCAAATAAAACTAGCATCGTATGGAATATGTAAACATAACAAATCGAATAAGAAGCGTAATGATACATCGGCTTACATAGCCGCTTACAAATCGACATCTCATACACACGACACCGCCGCAAAGTCTCTACCATAACCCGTATACCATACAAAAGCACTCGATTGGCTAAGAAGACTCGGGTGAGGAAACGGAGCTCGCCAATCCACTGGAATATCTTCGCTAACATCACTTACTCATACGCGGGTACCGCGCATGAAACGCATGCTCGAAGAAAGGGGTCACAGATTTAATATGTACCGAGTATGCAAACGTAAGTATAAAACGAAGTCATAACCGAAGTCGAGTACGTAGAAAGTGCACAATAGATAACACCGAATTTACTAAGGTACTTGCATCTGAAACGTAAATCGTACATCAGAGGTACAAAAGGCAAATATAATAATCTGAATGCCAAAATGCTTATTCTCGGAATACAAATTACGCATATCAATGTCATGTATCATGTCAGGCCCATAATGGGACTGAGTGACATAAACAAATAATCATTATATACAAACCGTAACACATCATAACATCATGACCGATTATATGAGATGCCATTAACCGATGTGGGATTGGCCTAAACAAATGTGGGATTGGCCTAAACCAATGTGGGATCGGCCTAAACCAATGTGGGATTGGCCTAAACCAATGTGAAATTTTGCCTCATCATTGGGTTTGCCCCACCACTGGGTTTGCCCCACCATTGGGTTTGCCCCACCACCGGCTCTGATACCAACAGATCATATCCCAGAATCCATACATATAACATGTAACGTAGCATATATACACGAAGCCGGCCGAAAGGGGCTCGGCGTCCGGACATCATAACACCATAGTATATACACGGCTCCCGACCGAAAGCGGCTCGGCGAACCGGACACATCATACTCCGGAATACGCGTCGGTAAATCGACCATCATATCATATCGTACTTCGTATCACATCATGTTTCGAAATACACATCATACTTCAGAATACACATCATATTTCAGAATACAGCATAGTGCGCACGATAACATAACCGGCCCGGGACTTGGCAAAAAATGTAATAACTGAATGCACGAGCAGAATCGTGAGTAACCAAATACAGTTTAAAACATTTTCAAAGACTCAATAGGTTTATCGAAACGAACCATCATTTATAAGCCAAAACAGTAGTCAAATCAGATTTTCTTCCGAATGTCACTTGGGAACATATCAAACCGAACTTCAGAAATCATAGTCATGTATCCAAATCACATACATAAAAATCCTTATTTCAGACTCAACCGATAAATAAGTAATCATACTCGGGGGTCGGAAAGATAGTCATATTACGTTCTTTCAAAAGTCATCAGCACTATACAAAGGAAAGTCGCAGGACCCACGGACGAGCGCCAACCTAATCCGGGCCCGCCTATGAAAATCATAGTCCTTATACGTTATAGAATCATTTGAGAACATATCAAAGCCATCCGGTTCTATCTGTGAAAGTTACGGACGTTCATAGTTACAAAATTCTTTTGAAAACAAAACTTTTTATGCAACATTGGTAAGCAATCATACAAAGACATATAAACCATGGCTTGATCATATAAAGGTGCCAACATCAAGAAGCAAATAAGCATCGTGAACATGCTCAGACTTTAAGAATAAAATTACCCCCGAAGCTCATAACATATCATAACTTAGCCATATCTAAGACATGCCAAAAGAAGGAAAGGTAAGCTTTACATACCTCGTTTGCTTCCTAAGCTAATCCAAACTCAAGTCTCGGCTTCTCAAAATCTACAACACATCATTAGACACCAAACATTAGTCATAGGCACCTCGGAATCCCATTTTAAGCTCGCACTTTATTTACGTAAATTGGGCAAAGATTTCCCCTATAAATTCAACACCCCGAGAATTCAACTCGGCCAAATATCCAACAACAATACCAACAACCACATCAACAATATCCATAAGCAATTCCAAACGCATTCTAACATTAATAACTCCTTTCTACATAATTCGACAACATTCATGCATATTCAATTCAACTTCATACATTCAAACTAATATCAACGATCGCATATTCAAATACCAATCCAAAACCATTCAAACACGATTCAAGAACATTTCCAACAATCCGAACAATATTTCAAACAATCCAATTAATGCTCTACTCCACCCGAAACCTCAAATTTCCATAAGAACAACAACAATACATTTTCTTCCTTCCAAATTCATAAACTACACCAATAATCCACATATTCACAACATTAACCTTAACAATACAAGAAACTACACTAAATTCACATTATCTTCAAAAAGCTATAACGTTCTCTACTTCAACTTGGATCATTAAATCATCATTTTCACCATAAAATCCATACAACAACAACCAAAACATACTAAATAAAATTAGTTCATTCTTTGCCAAACAACACAACCCATATTCTGCCACCCAACCAACCCACAACTTTCATGATTTTCATCCATTTTCACACATTACGACAACACCCAAACATGTTAGATACAATTAATCTACCACTCCTACACAATACCACACACACGGCCACACACCACACATACACTAAATATATAACAACAACACCACATATTCATGAATCTCATTCATTTCCACACTCCACAACCTACACAAACCATTCATGACATATTAAAAAGAGGATTAAAACTCACCCTTTCCACTTTGTTCTTCACTTGGCTAGGGTTGGGAATTACATGAACCAAGGATTTGCTTGCTCCAACAACTACTTCATGTTGTTTAGGACCTTCAACGAGTTGAAAACATAGAAGAAAATAATTTTTCTCCATCAATTTCTCATGGACAAATTTGGCCATCTATGGCGAGAACCCCCTTTGTTTTTCCTTTCATGTTTCTTGAATTTTCTAGGATGAAGAATGATGACTAACTAATTGACTTGGTCATCCTTTGGTATATTTATACTTAGCTCCCACAAATATAAGATGAACACATGTGCCATTCCATGGCTTGAAATCATTGGGCAAATTTGGGTGGGGCCCACGGCCATTTGGCCATTTTTGGCTACTTCATGAAATAATTCTTCCAACTTATAGCCCTTAATTTGATGAAAATAATTAACTTTCCATAATTCACCTTTAACTCCAAATTTTTCTTATTCCAAATTTATCCTTAACACTCCATACCAATGAAAAGATGAATATGCGACTTGTGCATTAAAACAAAAATCAACAAAATCGAAAATTAAAAGTCTTGTCCATAACTTGTCGCAACCAACTTAGAATATTTCAATGTACAAAGTACAGGGTATAACAGTACGGCGGGGCCCTGTCCCGTCATATGATACTATTATTACTCTTAGAGGTCTGTAGACATATGTGTGGGTTGTATATAGTTACTGTTCAGTTCTGTCCGTATGACTTATGTTTTGGGATGCTGTATGTAGTGGCAGCCTTGTCGGCTTGCGTATGTATATAGTTGGGGCGTTCCCCTATATTATGACAGCCTTGCCGGCCTATGTGTAATATCATCTGTTGAAAGTGTAACTCCTCAGGAGACAGGTTGCTATGATGTGTCTATATATGCGACAGTTTGAGACGACATCTTGCCTTTTTATATATAAGTTCCTTATTATGCTAATTGTGAGCTGATTATAGTTAACAGGTGTATACGAGTATCCAGCTCGAGCACTAGTCACGGCCTACGGGGTTGGGTCGTGACAACAACCTTGCATAATCTCCTACTGAGTATGTGGTTCTGACTAGAAGGAAATGAGCTGCATTCGTCAATCTATCCACAATCACCCATATAGGATCATACTTGCTTCAGGAATGAGGTAATCCCACAATAAAATCCATATTGATCACTTCCCATTTCCAAGTAGGGGTTTCCATTGCCTGCAATAATCCTCCTGGCTTTTGATGTTCGATTTTCACTTGCTGGTAATTTGGACATTGAGCTACAAATTCTGCTATGTCTTTCTTCATTCCATCCCACCAATAAATTAACTTGAGATCATGATACATCTTTGTCGCTCCTGGATGAATAGAATACCGAGAATAATGAGCTTCTTCTAGAATTCGGTGATGTAATTCTGCAACATTCGGAACACACCTCGCCCTCGTATCTAAGAATCCTATCTATAGAAGTTTCAAATGGAGACTTCCCTTTTTCATGAAATGGGTCTCTATAATGGCTCAACCGAGGATCTTCATATTGACGCTCTTTCACCTCCATATCCAAGGATGAAACTATGGGATTATTAATACTAATTCTTGCACTACCTGAATCAATTAGATGTACTCCAAGATTAGCTATTTGATGGAGCTCATGAATCAATTCTTTCTTCTCCGAAGGAACTTCGCATAGGCTGCCCATCGATCGGCGGCTAAGCACATCAGCTACCAGATTTGCCTTCCCGAGATGGTATAAAATACTCACATCATAATCTTTCAATAATTCTAACCATCGCCTCGTGTGCATTCAACTCCTTCGTTTGAAAATGTATTGGAGACTCTTGTGGTCCGTATAAATATCGATACGCACACTATACAAGTAATGTCTCCACATCTTTAATGCATGAATAGTCTGACCAATTCGAGATCATGAGTTGGGTAGTTCTTTTCATGTTTCCACATTTCGCTCGAAGCATAAGCGATGACTTTACCGTCTTTGCATTAACACACATCCTAACCTAACACTGGAAGCACCACAATATACAACATAACCATCTGGCCCTTCTAGGAGTGTTAAGACCGGAGCTGAAGTTAACCTATCCTTCAATTCCTGAAAGTACGCTCACAGGCATCATTCCACTGAAATTTAGCTGACTTCTGGGTTAGCTTCGTCAATGGGGCTGAAATAGAGGAAAATCCTTCTACGAACCTTCTATAGTTGTTATATCCCGTATTTCGTACATTGGGATAATCCGAGTTAACCCCGATAAGTTAAGGGCAAGACTATTCCGGGGTACGAAGTCGAGACTTTTAACCACGATCTTGTTTTGAGACATAAGCTACTACAATTATAGTGGTATGGAATATTATGGAAAAATTTGGGACCAAAAGTGAATTATCAAAAGTGGACAATTCATGGAAAAAAAAAAGGAAGGGCCATGTGGCCGACCACATGGATGTGGGCCAAGGGCCACATGGAAGACTAATATATGTAACACAAGATGACTAAGTCATCATAATTCTTATCTTCATCATCTAGAAATTTTAAGAAAATTTGGAGAGAAAAATAAGGGTCCATTCGGCCATGACCAAGGGAATTTGAGTTCCAAAAATTGATCCCAAAAAAATATTTTCTTCTAGTTTTTCTACCAATTGGAAGGTCCTCTATAACTTAGGGTAGTGGTTGGAACAAACAAGGCATTCAATTTTGCAAGAACAAACTCTAGCCAACTTGAAGAATCAAGTGAAGAAGGTAAGGTTCAATCTTCCTTTTTATATGTTATGCATGGTTTGTGTATGTTGGGAAGTTTGGAAATGAATGAAATTCATGAAAATATGGATGTTGAAGTGTGGCCGTGTGTGTGTGTGTGGCCGTGTATGTGTTGTATCGTGTGGGGGTGAAGAACCAATTTATTTAGTATGTTTAGAATGTTGTGTTGTGGATTCTATGGTGGAAATGAAGGTTCAATTATTTAAGTTGAAGTTATATTCGTTTGTAGTTTGTTGTCAAAGTTGATGGAATTCTAATATAGTTTCTTGCATTTATAAGAATAATGTTGCTAATGTGCGGATTGTTAGTGTAGTTCATGAGTTTTGGAAGAAAGAAATGTGTTAGTGTTGTTTATGTTGGGATGGGGAGGTTTCGGATAGGAGGATGGTACATTGGTTGGGTTATTGGAAATATTGCGTGAATTGTTCAAAGTGTTCTTGAATATTGTTTGAATGATTTCGGATTAGTAATTGAACGTATGGGCATGAATATTAGTTTGAATGCGAGTGTTGTTGAATTATGTAGTAAGGGGTTGCTAATGTTAGAATGCGTTTGGAATTGACTATTGATGTTGCTAGTATGTTGTTTGTCACGACCCAACCCGTAAAGCCGTGACTAGTGCCCGAGTTGGGCACCCAAACGCATTCATCAAACCTGAATCACACACAGCTGGCTGACGCGTATATAAATATCAAACGCTATCTCAAACACATCTCAAACTCAAACACATATATATCGAAAGCCGACAAGGCTAACTGATGGCACATCGGCCCAAAACATATAATATACAAACTCATCCGTACAGGGTAGGCACACAACCCACATACACGTCTACAGACCTCTAAACAAACCAACAGAATCATATGACGGGACGGGGCCCCGCCGTACCCCCCGAACACACGCACACACACACATGCGGCGAACGAGTATATACCAAGATGTAGGCTCGGACAAGAGGAGCACTCCAACACGGCGGGATAGGTATCCTAAACCGACGGATCGCCAAACCGGGCGTCCGTACTGCGGGCACGAAACGCAGCTCCCCGAAGAAAGGGGTCGGCACGAAATATGTACCGAGTATGCAAAGCAGAAATACAAGAATAAATACGAGTCACCACACTCGAAATAAGTACCGAAAGTAAGTACCTTTCCAAAATGTCAAATGTTTATTTTTCAAAATACAAAGTATGCATTGGGCACGAGAAAATATGGTCGCCCGCCGTCGTTGGCGCCATAACACAAGCATAACACCGTAAGATTTCAAATCTCCGTATCCCCCGAACACAACACATCATCACAACACATCATAAGCCATATCACAAAGATAACTCCATAAACGGAACCCGCCCTATGGAGAGGTCTCGGGAACCGTAACACAAAGATAGCTCCGAATATATATATCATAATGCGCACGACAACAAACCGGCCGGGAACCGGCGAACGATGTACCAACAAACCGCACGAGCAGAGTCGTGAGTAACCATATGCATAAAATCATTATCATAAATTCAAAAAGTAAGTAAAATGACCATACTTGGGAATCGGGAAAATCGTCATACCAAACTCTTCCAAACGTCTTCAGAAATGCACAAAAGAAGGTCGCGGGACCCACGGACGAGTGTCGACCCGAGCCGGGCCCGCCTATAGAGAACATACTCATCACACGTCATACAACCTCCCACGACGATATCGAGGCAATCCGAGCCCTTAGTCGAAAGTTATGAGCATTCGTAGTTTCAACATCGTTAAAAATAGAACTCTTTTGAAAACCAAGTTTTTATGCAACCTTAAAATCAATTTTTCCAATAACATCAAAAACCAATATTTTCTCACATCAACATACGAGTACCAAAAGACAAACGCGAATCATAGACGAGGCTCGGATTATGAGAATGGAATTTCCTCGAGGCTAGTATCATAGCCTATATTGAACTAAGACATGCCAAAAGAAAGAAAAGTTAAGCTTTACATACCTCGCTCGCACACAACGCTAATCCAACTCAACTTATATCTCGAACTCCCCAAGATCTACATAACATCAACAAATACCAACGTCAACCAAGCATTTAGAAGTTCTATTCCAACTAACACATAATCCTACGGAAAATTGGGCAGCACTTCCTTTATAAATGGACCAACCCCGAGAATTCAACTCGGCCAAATTCAACAACACAACAACACCAACAATCATTCCAATAATATCCATAATCCATTCAAACATATTTGAACACTAAAGATTCTTCTCCACGCATTCCAACAATATTCCAATTATGCTTACTACAACTACATACTTACAAACCAACATGTAATCAAACTAACGCATACTCGATTATCAATCCAAAACCATTCAAACAACATTCAAGAACTCTTTAAATAATTCATACAATATTTCCAACAATCCAACAAACACTCCATTCCACCCGAAATGATCCCCAAACCCGAAAACCTCAACTCTAATGCATTTCTTGATTTCAAATCATAATTTACTTCAACAATCCACACTCTAATCATGCCATTTCCATAATCATAAAAATCACACTAAGTATACAAAATCTTCCAAAACAGCCCATACACTTACAATACCAATTTGAGTCATTCAACTCTTATTTCCAACATAGAATCTACATAACAACAACAACCAAAATTCCAAAAAAAACTAATTCATTTCTTGACACACATAAGAGGCCATATTCGGCCAACCTCACCTACATACATACCTCATGATTTTCATTCATTTCAACATTCCACAATAACCAAACATGCCACATAAACTTAATTCATCACTTCCAACATAATTCACACATACACGGCCAACTAACATGTACACGGCCTCAACTTCAAATACAAAGTCTCCATGAATTTCATCCATAACAACATACAACAACACACATAAACCTTCCATAACCCATTAAACAAGATTAGAACTTACCTTTCTTCACAACCCTTCAATTTGTCCAAAGTTGGCCAAGGATGAAAACGAACAATCCAACGCTTGAAACAACAACTCCACGTTACTAAGCACCCTCAAATTAGTAGGTTTGCATCAAAGAAATAATTTTAGGAAGGCTTAATCTTGGTCTTGAATTTGGAAGCTCTTGGCCGAATGGGGTGTTTTACTCTCTAAGGTTCTTGATTTTTTTCTTAAGTCTTGAAAGATGAAATAAATGGTCCCTTAGTCATCTCTTATATTTCATCTAATAGCCAACCATGTGGCCATGGCCCACCCCTAAGGTGGCCGGCCACATGGCCATGTCTTACTCCCTCCATTTTTTTCAATAATTGGCCACTTCTCTTAATTCCATCTTTGGTCCCAAACTTTCTTAATTGTTTCCATACCAATAACGTCATACATACTTAGGTCACACGACAAATCGAAGGTCACACGTCTCGACTTCGTACCCGAAATGGTCTAAATCCTAACTTTTCATAGTTAACCCAAATCGTCCCGTTGTTCAAAATACGGGATGTAACATCCTTCTCCCTTTGGAACATTCGTCCTCGAATGTTCAACTAGTCTTATAAGGTCGCATAAGGACCTCGGGGAAGATTCCCGTTATTACCATAACACATAGCCGTACCAGCCAATCATACTCTTTCCTTCCTTCTTTATCTTATTGCTAACTTAAATTCGAACTCTTCTACTGCTCCTTGGCTTAGATTTCGTCTTTCAACTTTCCGTTCACACATTATGCTGCAATCCTAGCTTTTCGTTTGCCTCTTACATCTGAACTTACAAGATTTCCAAAAACTTCCCAGGGGGTCACCCATCCTGAATTTGCTCTCACCCCGGCACGCTTAACCTCGGGACTTCGATGAAATACGATGCTCTAACTCCAATATAATCGCGTCCACCCCATCACATGACTTTCATCACCTAACTGGAGTAAATCGAAGCTCTAACGATTTCCAAACGCTCTCATAACACACTTACTATTTTAGCTCTCTCCAAACCTCGACACTAACTTCTCACCGACGGACATGCCTACTTCTCATTCCAAACACCCAAATTCTCTATGGCAACAGACATACCTCGATCGTCGTTAGTTGCAAATACCTAATTATCGGCTTTCGGATCCCTACTCGCCGCTATCAAACAACATTCATTCAACAAACACACATACATCAGATTATTACAATAAGGGTTCATATACCCGGACCCACATTCGGTGCCGCCTCTGGATCCCGCCTACCTGCCAAAGCGTATATGCGGTTCGAAGGACCGCTAAAACTGGGGACTCGGTGAACAAACTCATCATGCCATATACGGTCCATAATGGGACCCGGCGGACAGAACGTGGTCGCCGCTCCATCCGGCGCCACAAAGACATCATACTTCGGAAGATTGCATATCTCCAAACACATCATACCCCATACCGGATCATATATCATATCACGGCCTCACGTGGCTCCCAACATCAACAACAAGACGAAAAATAATAAACACACCTCGTATATGTCTTTCATACCTTTACTTACCTCGCGTGCTTCGCAACTTCCAACATCGCTAATCACTTCATCGTTATCAACACCATTCTTCTCTTTCGAAATCAAAGATCAAAGTAAGGAATCTCATTTCCTATGACTTGGCTCTATGGCACGATCTAGAATCAGGAAGAAAGATAACACCCTAGATGCCCTGTAGCTTCCTGCTTATAGATGTGGTGCACAACACACCGATAAACAAGACTCTACGAGACACGGCCGAGACAATCCAAGGACGAATCGCTTCGATACCACTTTTGTCACGACCCAACCCCGTAGGCCGTGACTAGTGTCCGAGTTGGGCACCCAAACGCATTCATCAAACCGAATCACACACAAACCGGGTCGACGCGTATATAAATATCAAACGCTATCTCAAACACATCTCAAACTCAAACACATATATATCGAAAGCCGACAAGGCTAATCGATGGCACATCGGCCCAAAACATATAATATACAAACTCATCCGTACAGGGTAGGCACACAACCCACATACACGTCTACAGACCTCTAAACAAACCAACAGAATCATATGACGGGACAGGGCCCCGCCGTACCCCTGAACACACGCACACACACACATGCAGCGAACGAGTATATACCAAGATGTAGGCTCCGGAATAAGAGGAGCACTCCAACACAGCAGGATAGGTATCCTAAACTGACGGATCGCCAAACTGGGCGTCTGTACCTGCGGGCACGAAACGACCCCGAAGAAAGGGGTCGTACGAAATATGTACCGAGTATGCAAAGCAGAAATAAAGAATAAATACGAGTCACTCACACTCGAAACAATACCGAAAGTAAGTACCTTTCCAAAATGTCAAATGTTTATTTTTCAAAATACAAAGTATGCATTGAGCACGTAAAATATGGTCGCCGCCCGTCGTTGGCGCCATAACACAAGATAACACCGTAAGATTTCAAATCTCCGTATCCCCGAACACAACACATCATCACAACACATCATAAGCCATATCACAAAGATAACTCCATAAACGGAACCCGCCCTATGGCGAGGTCTCGGGAACCGTAACACAAAGATAGCTCGAATATATATATCATAATGCGCACGACAACAAACCGGCCCGGAACCGGCGAACGATGTACCAACAAACCGCACGAGCGAGTCGTGAGTAACCATATGCATAAAATCATTATCATAAATTCAAAAAGTAAGTAAAATGACCATACTTGGGAATCGGGAAAATCGTCATACCAAACTCTTCCAAACGTCTTCAGAAATGCACAAAAGAAGGTCGCGGGACCCACGGACGAGTGTCGACCCGAGCCGGGCCCGCCTATAGAGAACATACTCATCACACGTCATACAACCTCCCACGACGATATCGAGGCAATCCGAGCCCTTAGTCGAAAGTTATGAGCATTCGTAGTTTCAACATCGTTAAAAATAGAACTCTTTTGAAAACCAAGTTTTTGCGCAACCTTAAAATCAATTTTTCCAATAACATCAAAAACCAATATTTTCTCACATCAACATACGAGTACCAAAAGACAAACGCGAATCATAGACAGCTCGGATTATGAGAATGGAATTTCCTCGAGGCTAGTATCATAGCCTATATTGAACTAAGACATGCCAAAAGAAAGAAAAGTTAAGTTTACATACCTCGCTCGCACACAACGCTAATCCAACTCAACTTATATCTCGAACTCCCCAAGATCTACATAACATCAACAAATACCAACGTCAACCAAGCATTTAGAAGTTCATTTCCAACTAACACATAATCCTACGGAAAATTGGGCGACACTTCCTTTATAAATGGACCACCCCCGAGAATTCAACTCGGCCAAATTCAACAACACAACAATACCAACAATCATTCCAATAATATCCATAATCCATTCAAACATATTTGAACACTAAAGATTCTTCTCCACGCATTCCAACAATATTCCAATTATGCTTACTACAACTACATACTTATAAACCAACATGTAATCAAACTAACGCATACTCGATTATCAATCCAAAACCATTCAAACAACATTCAAGAACTCTTTAAATAATTCATACAATATTTCCAACAATCCAACAAACACTCCATTCCACCCGAAATGATCCCCAAACCCGAAAACCTCAACTCTAATGCATTTCTTGATTTCAAATCATAATTTACTTCAACAATCCACACTCTAATCATGCCATTTCCATAATCATAAAAATCACACTAAGTATACAAAATCTTCCAAAACAGCCCATACACTTACAATACCAATTTGAGTCATTCAACTCTTATTTCCAACATAGAATCTACATAACAACAACAACCAAAATTCCAAAAAAAACTAATTCATTTCTTGACACACATAAGAGGCCATATTCGGCCAACCTCACCTACATACATACCTCATGATTTTCATTCATTTCAACATTCCACAATAACCAAACATGCCACATAAACTTAATTCATCACTTCCAACATAATTCACACATACACGGCCAACTAACATGTACACGGCCTCAACTTCAAATACAAAGTCTCCATGAATTTCATCCATAACAACATACAACAACACACATAAACCTTCCATAACCCATTAAACAAGATTAGAACTTACCTTTCTTCACAACCCTTCAATTTGTCCAAAGTTGGCCAAGGATGAAAACGAACAATCCAACGCTTGAAACAACAACTCCACGTTACTAAGCACCCTCAAATTAGTAGGTTTGCATCAAAGAAATAATTTTAGGAAGGCTTAATCTTGGTCTTGAATTTGGAAGCTCTTGGCCGAATGGGGTGTTTTACTCTCTAAGGTTCTTGATTTTTTTCTTAAGTCTTGAAAGATGAAATAAATGGTCCCTTAGTCATCTCTTATATTTCATCTAATAGCCAACCATGTGGCCATGGCCCACCCCTAAGGTGGCCGGCCACATGGCCATGTCTTACTCCCTCCATTTTTTTCAATAATTGGCCACTTCTCTTAATTCCATCTTTGGTCCCAAACTTTCTTAATTGTTTCCATACCAATAACGTCATACATACTTAGGTCACACGACAAAATCGAAGGTCACACGTCCCGACTTCGTACCCCGAAATGGTCTAAATCCTAACTTTTCATAGTTAACCCAAATCGTCCCGTTGTTCAAAATACGGGATGTAACATTGTTGGTATGGTTGTTGATGAAATTGGCCGAGTTGAATTCTCGGGGTTGATGAATTTACAGGGGAAATGCTGCCCAAATTTCTGCAGAATTAAGTGTTAGTTTAGGATTGCATGCCTAAATGCCTATAGCTAATGTTAGTATTAATGACGTATTGTAGATCTTGGAAAGTCCACGACGTAAGTTTGGATTAGCTTTAAGAGCGGACGAGGTATGTAAAGCTCACCCCTTCTTACTTTTGGCATGTCCTAGTTGTAATTAGGTTATGACATGAGCTTCGAGGTAACTCCACTCTTAAATTCCGAGCATGTTTATGATTCATACTTGCTTATCGAGGTTAGTATCCTTAATATGGTCATGTCATGGTCTTTATGTCTTTGATATGGTTGGATTTAGAATGTTGTATAAACGGTTTTGCTTCTAAAGGATCCTATGTTTAGAAATGTCCGTAACTTTCGTAGATAGAACCGGATTGCCTTGAAACGTTCCTAGAAAGTCTTGTAACGTATAATGACGAAGGTTTTCATGGGCGGGCCCGGATTGTTTGATGTATATCCGGGGTCCCCGAGATTTACCTTTGTATAGTTCTAACGACTTGTTTTTGAAAGAACTTAACATGATTTCCGTTTTGACTATCGAGCGTCGGCTACTTGCTTATTCATTGAGTCTGTAATGATGATTTATGTGCATATAGTTTCTCACTACTCTCCTCGTGCGAGTCAGTTGCTACTTCCTTCACTTTGCGTCCGGGCCGGGGCATGTATTCGTGCAATTCCACTGCATTATTCACCGCGTCCCTCACTAGAGGGCCGGGGCACGTTATATATATATATATATATATATATATATATATGATGATATGATGATATGGGGGAGGCGGCCAGGATGGCATATGATGACTCTATTCACCGTGTCCCTCACTAGAGGGCCGGGGCACGTTACATGTACATGCATAAGATGATTTTACTTACCGCGTCCCTCGTTAGAGGGCCGAGGCACGTTATGCTTACATATGTTCATGATGATTTTCCATTTATGTCACTCAGTCTATTTACGATTTTGAAATGCATGATTTATGTATCAAGGTAAGCTTTATGAGTTTCCGGTTACTATACTACCTTTTTTTGTCCTCTTTATTTCCGTACGATCCTGTTTACTGTATTTCATGCTTTACATGCTCAGTACATATTCCGTACTGACCCCCCCTTTCTGCGGGGGCTGCATTTCATGCCACGTAGGTACAGATACTCGTTTGGGTGAGCCGCCAGCCTAGGATTCCTACTCAGCCGTCTTGGAGTGCTCCTTTTGTTCCGGAGCCTACACTTTGGTACAGATCCTTCTGTTATATATACATATGTCTATGTCTATTCAGGGGTATGGCGGGGCCCTGTCCCGTCATATGATTCTGTTATTACTCTTAGAGGCCTGTAGACATAAATATGGGTTATGGGTAGCATTGTTTAGTGGTGTTTGCGTTCTGTATATTCTCAGACTGTATATATGATATATGTATATATGTGGGCGCGATGTTGTGCCTTTAGGTACGTATAAGTTCTTATTATGTTGACTATGATCTGATTATAGTGGATAGATGGGTACGAGTGCCCTACGGGCACTAGTCACGGCTACGGGGTCGGGTTGTGACAATAGTAACACGCAATCCCGGTAAAACTACGGACTTCGTAGGCATCGTAGCCTTGGCCGAAGTCTTTTCTGACCTTCAATTTTCGAGTATCAACTCGAATGCCATCATACGAAATAACATGGCCCGAAATGTCACGGAATTCACCAAAACTCGCACTTTGAAAATTTTGCATACAATTCTCGAGTTTGAAGAATTTCAAGGACAATACGTAAATGGTCTGCATGTTCTGATTCTGTGCGAGAGTATACTAGAATATCGTCAATGAATACTATTACAAATAGATCCAAGGGAGGCCTGAATACATTATTCTTCAAATTCATGAACACTGCCGGAGCATTAGTTAACCCAAATGACATCACCCGGAATTCATAATGGCCATATCTCGTTCGTAAAAAGTTTGTTTTGGGAATATCTTCTTCTTTAAATCTCACTTGGTGATAACCTGACCTCAAGTCTATTTTGGAAAATCACTTGGCACCTTGTAATTGATCAAACAAATCATCAATCCTTGGGAGAGGATATTTGTTCTTTATCGTCACCTTATTCAACTGCCTATAATCGATACACATCCGTAAGGAACCATCTTTCTTTCTCACGAATAGGACTAGTGCTCCCCACGGTGATGGCGGGTCTAATAAACCCTTCTCAAGCAAATCTTTCCGTGCCTTTAGCTCTTTCAATTAACGGCCCGCCGAGCCATTCGGTAAGGAGGAATAGAAATAGGCTTGGTATCCGGCAACACATCAATAGCGAAATCAATCTCTCTTTTCGGAGGAAGGCCTGGAAGTTCATCTGAAAATACATCCGGAAATTCATTCACTACCGGAACGGATTGAAAAGTTGGCGACTTTGCTTCGGTGTCATGAACTCGGACTAAGTGATAAATATAGCCCTTAGCTATCATCTTTCTTGCCTTAAGGTAGGAAATAAACCTACTCCTGGGAGATGGTGTGTTACCTTTCCATTCAAGCACGGGCTCTCCCGAAAATTGAAATCGAACTACTTTCATTCGGCAATCAACATTAGCATAACATGAGGCCAACCAATCCATACCCATAATCACATCGAAATCTAACATTTCCGGCTCAACTAAATCGACTTTAGTCACGGCGGTCGCATATCACAATTACACAATTTTTGTACACTTGTCTAGCTATCACGGGATCACCAACCGGAGTAGATACCTCAAAAGGTTTAATTGGCTCAGGTTTCACCCCAATACGACCAGCGACATACAGAGTAATATAAGATAGGGTATAACCCGGGTCTATCAATACATACACATCATGGGAAAATACGGATAATATACCTGTAACCACATCTGGGGAGGACTCAAGATCCTGTCGTCCAACTAAAGCATACATACGGGGCTGAGTGGCACCTGAAGTAGATGCTCCCCCTCTACCTCTACCTCGACCTGCTGGGATCTGGGGAGTTTGCCTTACCGGGCGCACTGAAGAGGAACCAGCTGCTGATCCTGTGGGCTGAACCCCACCTCTACCATACCTCGAGGGAAAATCACGCATCAAGTGCCCAGTCTGTCCACAAACATAGCAAGCATCTGTGCCCTGGCGACATGGCCCCGAATGTAATTTACCGCACTGACTATATCGCGGTACTGGTGGTCTCCTCTGACTATGAGCACCCCCAAACTGAGAACCTAAAGCTCTCGAACTCTGACCCTATCCTGAAGGAAAGGAGTGATCAAATCTCCTTCCTGCAAATCGTGGAGGCGCACTAGTCGCTGACTGGCCTGAGTGTCTAGAATATGCCTGCCTTGATCCCCCTCTATAATCACTACCTGCCCCCATAGATCTGGCCCTCTTGCTTTGCCCTCTATCAATATCACGATCACCCTTTTGCGGATGTTGTTGTCCTTCTAAATTCTGGGCATGGGCTTGAATGCGGGAAATATCCATCCCATCTTGCAACGAAGCAGTCAAGCAGTCCTTGAACAAATGTGGCCCTAATTCACTCACGAATCTGTGCACTCTATCCCCCATGTCGGCCACTATAGTCGGAGCATACCTAGCCAAAGAATTAAATTGAAGGCTATACTCCCGCGCACTCATATTTTCTTATTTTAGATTTAAGAACCTATTCACTCTAGCTCGGCGGACCTCGAGTGGCAAATAGTGGCGGATGAAGGCATCTACAAATTCTTGCCAAACGGGAGGAGGCGCGTTCTCTTTTCTTGATGATATCCAATTATTGTACCATAATACCGCCATATCTCGAAGTCTATAAGATTCCAACTCCACAGATTTAGTTTCGAAGGCATGAATAATCTTCAATGTTCTCAACATTTCATCAATAAAACTTTACGGATCTTCATTCGGCTTTGATCGAAAAAACTCCGGAGGATTCAAACTCATGAAATCACGGGCTCTAGTACTAACGACCCTATCACTTGAACCCGAACCCTGCCGCTGCACCTGGGCGGCAACTAACTGCGTCAATAGATGAATAGCCTCGGTCACTTGTTGACCCGAAGTAGCCGGTGGAGGAACTGGAGGCATAGGAGCTAGAGCTGAAGCCCCTTCTTGTTCTTCTATAATAGGCGGAGTAGAAGAGGCATTAGATGGAGCCTCATTATGTGATTCACCCTCTTCTACATTCATTGATAACTCTTTTTCTACCCACCTTTTCATCATAATCTTTCCCTTCTGGGAGGCTATAGCTTTTCCTTTTGGCGGCATTTTTGAAATCATAGCACACTATTAGGGAGGAGAAAATCTTATACACGGCTCTATCGCACGATCTCATAAGAAGAAGAATGGCCATTTTTCCTAAATGCCCTGTAGCCTCCTGTTTATTAGTGTGGCGCGCAACACACCATAAATAAAACTCTACTAGACACGGCTCGTAGACACTTCCTAGGACTGAACTGCTCTGACACCACTTTTGTCACGACCCGACTAGGGGCCATGACGAGTACCCGGGGCTAACCACCTAGCACCGCTCATACCATTACCCATCGTACTAATCAAGCGTTCATTCATTAATCTTCTACTCAAATCATAGAAGAAACCATTTTTCACTTCGAAACATAATTACCTTGATATACATAAGCTCTTCGGCTATCAAAATAATGTACATACAATAAGGACATCGTGAGACCATACTACCCACACATACGTATCTACGAGCCTCTACTAGAGTGCTAAACATAGGGACGGGACAGGACCCCGTTATGCCCAAAACATATATATACACAAAAGAATAAATCAATGGCACCTCCGGAATAATGGGGTGCTCTCAAAGTCTGCTAGTAGCTCCTTCGAGTCTGGATCACCTCCCTGCCTACCTGTGGGCATGAACACAGCGTCCAAAGAAAACGGACGTCAGTACGAACATTGTACTGAGTATGTAAGGCACGAATGAAATGAACATAATAGAGAAATCATAAGACATAAGATGAAAATATAACCTGCTTAACTTTTAGGAGTGGATGCATGTCATACCTATATCATATATACTCGTAGTACATGTATCATCATATCATATATATATATATGATCATCGTTAAACCGCGTCCGAGTAAACATCATACGCTGCCCACTAGTGGTGTCATGCCCGACCCTCTAGGCTCGGTGTAACCATAGCAGCCCGCCTTA
This sequence comes from Lycium ferocissimum, assembly GCF_029784015.1. Taxonomy (NCBI): domain Eukaryota; kingdom Viridiplantae; phylum Streptophyta; class Magnoliopsida; order Solanales; family Solanaceae; genus Lycium; species Lycium ferocissimum. The sequence goes on from NW_026725726.1 coordinate 26,129, forward strand.
GCGGTGACATGCCCGGCCATCTAGGCGTGGAATCGTATGTAGCCCGCTCTTGAGGTGACATGCCCGGCCGTTTAGGCATGGTGGAATTGCATCGTCATATGCTCATCATAAACTTAACATTATTATACATCTCATAGGCATATCATGAACTTATCATAACTTAGCATCATTATACATTTATCATCAAAGCATACCTTAGAACTTGAAGGCAACTATGGCTATGTCGGGGTGACATAAGGTCGTGAACCCCCGATCACATTATGGAGTGATCATAATCATTATATCTCACCTTGAGAGAACTAACAGTTTAAGGTGAGTGTACACAAGGAAAAGCATCAATGGAACCATACTTAGGATCACTAACCTCATGGACATCGTAATTACTCTAGGATTCTCTATACTTAAACTCATCAGCATTATCATGCTCGTATCGTATCTCTTTTCTTTATCATGTGCGTATGTAGCTCTTTATAGTCATGGACTCATAATTTTCGTTATTTAGGAAGATCATGGAAAATAGAAAGATTCATGCCATAGGAGTCATGCCTTAGAAGGAAAGGATTAGCCTTACATACCTTTTTCATTTAACAATTCTCTCGCTTAATTGTCCTCCTTCAATGCTCACGTTTCTACCTTCAAGAGAATTCGCATCAACATTAGCTAATCGATTATATGAACGTGCTTACTAATGCTAGAGAAAATTGGGCAGCATTTCCTTTGTTTATACAACTTTCCTCATATTACATATCAACTCCCAAACATCTATAACAACATTCACCATATTATAAGCAACAATCATCATTCATCTATATTATCCACATTTCATAATTTCACTTCAATCCCTTCATAATCATGGTCATAGTTCACTATTGGGTTTTCCCACATATAATACTAATCCCATATTCTAAATGTCACTTATAGCATACTTACAATCACAACATATCAATATTCATGATTCACTCCAAACTACTACTCAAAATCTCATTATTCCTATCTTGGTGATCCATTTTCTATCTCCTTCCATAATCTAAGTCTTTCAACCTCTCATTACCTTAAACAACATGAAAATATCATAAAACTTACCTTAGATAGTGTAGGAATAAGCCTTGAGTGGAAATACTTCCCTTGCACTAAAACCCTAGTTCACTCCCATTGGAATTCCTTGGCTTGGATGAACTTCAATGAGTTTCATACACTTGATTTTGTTGGTTTGATGAAGTTGATCACAAATCTCTCTTGGGTTCTTGTGGATGAAGAGTGGAGAGAATTCTAGAGTGTTCTTGAGGTGTGAGGTGAAAATGAAATGAAATAAATGGGATGGGGTCCTTTTATTAATTTTAGAAGCTGTCCTGACCCGATTCTACTGACCAACATACGGTCCGTATAAATTATACCAGCCGTGTGTCTGGCCGTAGATCTGGTCCAGTGAAAGAACCATTCTGGTCATAACATACGGCCTAACATACGGCCAGTATGTTGGGCCGTATAATGCCCAGCTCTCCGAAATTCATTCTCGTCGACTCGTTTGACCTCCAATCCTTATGGAACCTTCTTGACACTTGTTTAACACCTCATTACCAATCTAAGGGATGTTATAACTCTTTTCCAAAACATCATTAAGCTCTCATTAATTTGACACTCATAAATCTTTCCCGACACACAACATATACCTTGCTTTCCTTAACAACTTCCGTCTCCTACCTCAAATGTCTTTGAAATCTCATTTAGAAACATCAAATGCTATTTCTTACTTATCAAAACATCGTATACTTCATGCCCCTCGTTAGTCTATTCACTGTACGTTAATGAGAAATTTCCGAGGTGTAACAAGATATAGCACCGAAATGGACACATTTATTCGGGAATGTAGCAGCAGGGTGTGGAATTATATACCGCAGAGATGATATAAGCATATGAGAGGCTTGCTAAGATCACTATAAAGCTTCAACTGGTGAAGCGTAGCGTAGCCGAGGATAGCAATAGTAAGATATGGTTTATGTTGGGAAACATGAGTAAAGACATAGCATCTTAGATAGAATATATCTCTTAAATCAAAGCTCGAAAGAGGATTCAAGAAGGAGTATCTCAGCAAGATGGATTCCTAAGATATAAACCGACTTTGTGTTAAAAATAGCAAGGGTAGATAGTCTGTTCAGAGGCAAAAAATATGTATCTTGACCTTGTGAGATCGACAAAAAGAAAATATTACAGAGTTCGTGGTCCGTTTAATAAATAAACAGAAGCCTGAAAAACTGAGGTAACAAATGGATATGTCGTTGAGGAATGAAGAAATGATAGGTATGAATTTTATAATTGTAAAGGATCATGTAAGCTATAAATGAAATTGTCTGGTTGCCTAGCATTTCTGTTTATTCGGTTAAGATGCCCAATGTTACACCTCTCGTGTTCGTAGTGGCAGAACCTATGGTTTCCTAGTCGGGTATGCCCTTGGAATAGAGACCCGAGCCTGAGTTTAGAGGTAGAAAATGTCTTACCCTGTGTACAAGGGTACCATCAGATATTCCTGGCAATCTATAGAGTTAAAAGTTGAGCGAATCAAGTCGACGCGATCAGAACTGAACCAGAAAAACCTGCAGGACACTAGTCATCGTCGACGGGTCGTCGACATGTTTGACGAACCGTCGACGTGTGGCGTCGATGGGATACCGAAGCTATGCATCTGTAGGCGCAAGTCAACAAGCAAGTCGATGGACAGTCGACACGTTGACGGGCCGTCGACCCGCTCTTCGAACCGGACCGCTGTAGCCTTTTTGGCTTCCAAGTATAAATAGGTGGTCCACGATCCTATTTTAATTTTCCTCCTTCCAAAAATCAAAAAACCCTAATATATTCTCTCCTAATATTTTTCATCATATTAGTGAAGATTTGACAAGACCCGGACCCCGTAAACCCGAGATGATGAAGAAGAAAGTTGCTTTGGGCTAGCGATATTAAGAGATGATCTAGAGAGGACTGGTAGGTTTGAATAGAGTAATATGTATTAAGGTATCGACTGAATCGATAGGTAGAAGGAAAATATGATGAGATTATAGTCACGGGAAGTAATGATACGAGTAGACTGGGGTATAGAAAAAAAAAAAGGGAGAAGAAGAGAAGAAAAGAATGGTGACGGATAGGAATGTATTAATAAGACAGCTGCCGGTATGTGCGGTGAGGGCGTTTTGGGAATATGTTAAGATTCCGACTTACTCAATATTATGTGTGAAAGGTCGTGCGGTGAGGTAGACGCAGTCAGGAAAGCGTTAAAGCGTCGTACTCCGTCAAAGTTCCAAAGTTAAGCGTGCTGGAGTGGGAGCAACTTCAGGATGGGTGATCCCCCTGGGAAAGTTTTTGAAAATTTTACAAATTTTGACGTAAGAAACTAACGAGGAGGAGGAGTAATTTAAGGAAGATTAGAGTCTGCGGAATGTGCAGAAACCTTAAGGAATCGCCTAGGATGGGGCGGATTAGATCGGCAAAGAAAAAAAAGGAGCTAACGGGATAAGGACACAAAAAAAAAAAAAAAAAAAGCGGGACATCCGTGTAGTAATAGGTTATGACGTGTGACGGAGGACACGAGTGCCATAAATTATGGAACGATGAGAAGCCAAGTTATAGAAAGTTGAGAAATGAGGAAAAATGAGTGCCATAAGTGTCGGGACGGCGGAAGGCCAAGTTGTAGGACAAGGAGAAACAAGATAGAATAAATGCCAGGTAAATGTGGATGAATGGAATACGTTTTGAAAATGAGAGGAGGATTATGTAGGAGTAATGTATCCTGAATGATACAGAGAGGGCATAAGATTTCTCGTGTACAGAAGAAGAGATAGGTATAAATGGGAGAAATGAGAAGGGGATACCAAAGGAAGCACCCGATATAGGTTGGGGTAAAGATAATATTCCGAGACAACTTTGGATACTTGTTGTTGGAGTAAGAGTATTGCCTAATTGAGATCGGAAGTAAGGACGTGAGGTAAGTATAAATAGATAATGATATAAGTACACCCCTAAAGGGGGGAAGCGGGTTAGAGGAAATGCAAGGAAGAGCTGGAAATAATCGACACGGTAGTGTGTTTGATATGGATGCCTGGGTTACAAATGAGACCCCTTACTGAGATAAGCTAGTAAGATCGGAAAACCAGCAATAAGTGGACAAAAGTCAGGATGGTATTTAAAGTAGAGTGAGAAGTTTTACAGAGACTTTGAATGACATGATGTTAGAAAGTGGACGGGTATGAGGAAAAGGGTATGATAAGAAGACGGTATGGTGCAACTTAAGAAATAGTAGGGCGGATAGCAATGCTAAGCTAGGTTAAGGACCAAGATGTTGGCTATAAAGGTGTTCATTAATGCTATTGCAACTTGTAAGTGATAAGAAGAAAGAATAAAAAACCCGCTACGGTAGGAAGTGAGGGAGTTAAGAGCGGTTAACGGAAGGGAAAGAAACATGACAAAATAGGACGAGCCGGAGGACGAAAGGACTATGTCTAAGATTGAGCGCATACTATACAAGTTGTACGAGGGTAGTGACGCCACCTGTCAGTATTGGTGAACTAAGAATGAGACTAAGTGAGTACTTGATAAGGAGAATAAAGCTTTAGCAGGAACAACGCAGTTGTGATATTTCGGGTACATCACGGAAAAAAATGAACGATGGCGGGTGAACGAGGGTTTAAGTCAATTAGCCAAAATAGAATTAGCATTGAAGACAGATAAGACGCGCCTATGGTGGAACTAAGGATCTGTCGCGATACCGGTTGTAAGGCAAGAAAAGGGAAGGCGAGGTAGAACATAAGGACTAGTAAAGCGACGCTAAGGTACCCCTTGGGTTAATCTGAACGCCTTCGTATATTTTTGCGGAGATGGCAACATAATGTGGGACAGGAGAGTGAAGAGCGAGAAAGACCTTCGAGCTAAAGGTACAGAAAGGATGTCGGCAAAGAGGAATGAACCCAAAGGGACACTTAGAATAACAGTGACAGTTGAAGTAAAAAGAGCAGCGGGTAGTAGCTTGAAAATTTTGGGAAAAAGGAGAAAATGCTGCTCTCATGTATGGGAAATAAAAGAGTCCACCGGATGTTAGAAGAAGGTTTATGGCCCACTAAGTAATCCAAACGTGAGAATATATGCTATGGAATCACGGGAAGTATCAACGCGAAACTATACCCAGCTATAATGATAAAAAGTCAGCATAGGAAAGCTAACAAAGAATAAGGGCTGACGAAAGGACCGCGAATATGAGGAAATCAGAGGTATGAGCGAGGTAATGGCTTATTAGTAAGGGAACAAGAGAAAGGGAATGTTGTAGGACGGTGGGTGGCTATGGCATGATAAGTCAAAGCTACAGTAATGGAGTCAAAGATTCGGGTAAGAGTGAAATGTTAGCTAAATTCCGGTCAAATACATGAAGGAAAGGAAGCGGAAGAAGTGGATTGCAGGCAATGAAGGGATTGGAAGTTGATAGAATTATGGTCAATGAGATGCAAACTCCTAGGTACTTGTAGTACGACTATAAGAATCCAATTTCACGTAACGGTCGTGGGAGGATCTGGAAGACCAGTGCACTAAAGGGTCGATTAATGAACTATATGTGATAGTTCTAAAAAGGGAGCTCCCCCGAGGTGCTTATGAGACTCCGTAAGACTAGTTGAACATTCGAGGACGAATATTCTAAAGGGGGAAGGATGTTATATCCCGCATTTTTGTACGTTGGGATATTCCGAGTTAGTTGTGACAAGTTAAGGGCAAGGCCATTTTCCGGTTTTGTTTTAATGCGCAAGTCACTTATGAATATTATTATTGGCATGGAATGTTAAGGGCGAACTTGGAATTTGGAAAGTGTTATTAGTTCATGACTTCTTGGAGAAGCCAAGTGGCTGTGGGTCCCACCCATGGTTGGTCAATTATCTTGAAACATGAAGATGTACATGTGGTCATCTCATATTTGTGGGATATACATATATATGGACAAAGATGACAAGGTAAGAGAATTACTCATCCTTCATAATTTAAAGAAAAATCTAGAAAATTTGAGAAAAAAAAAAGAGGAGAAGCATGCACATGACCGGCCATGTGCATGCAATTATATATATATATATATATAAGTAAGGACCAAACAAGACATATTCATCATCCATAAACTCTAGAAAATTCAAGACAAAGAAGAGAGGAGAAAAAGAGGAGAGTTCGGCCAAGAGAGAGAGGGGGCTGGCCGAACATACCCCTTAAGTTTGATCAAGAAAAAAATTATTTCTTCATGCTTTCCTACTAATTGGAAGGCCCTCATCGACGTGGAATAGTTGTTGGGACAAGCGACGCGTTGATTCTTGCAAAACAAGCACTAGCCGAGAAGGGGAGATGGAGGAAAAGGTGAGGTTCAATCTTCCTTACATGTTTTATAGGTGTTTATGCATGTTGTGATATGTAGAAAGGAATGAAGTTCATAAAATTATGGTGTTGTATTGTGTGGCCGTGTATATGTAGTATGGTATAGAAGTGAAAAACTAATGTAATTAGCATGTTTGGATTGTGTATTATGGATAGTTGTGTGTGTGGTAGAATGTGTAGAAATGAATGAACTTCATGGAATTTATGTATGTTGAAGCTTGACCGTGTAGGGGCTGCCCTTGGTGGAACATGATGAACTAATTTTATGTAGTGTGTTGTTTGTTGTTTGTTGTGGATTATGTGATGAAAATGAAGGTTTGATGACGCAAATTGAAGTTGTAAGTGTTTATGGGCTGATTTAGAACATAATGTGATTTCGAATGTAGTTTCTTGTATTTATGAAGATAATGTTGTTAACATGTGAATTGTTGGCATAGTTGATGGATTTAAAAGAAAGAAATGTATTGTTGATGTTCTTATGGCATTTGGAAGATTTCGGGTGGAATGGCCCATTGGTTGGGTTGTTTTGAAATCATGTTTGAATGATTGCGGATTAGTAATCGAATAGGTGAGCATTGGCATTGAATGGATCGTATGTAGTTTGTGTGAATATAAATGATATGTTGTCGAATTGGGTAGAAAGGAACTGTTGATGTTAGAATGCGTTTTGAATCACTTATGGATATTGTTAGTATGGTTGTTGGTTTGGTTGTTGTGATTTGGCCGAGTTGAATTCTCGGGGATGTTGAAGTTATAGGGGAAATGCTGTCGAAATTTTTGTAAACAAAGTATTAGCTTAGAATTGGATTCTCAAGTGTTATGACTAATGGTTGACGCCTAATGGCATTATTGTAGATCGTGCAAAGTCGAGATGTAAGCTTGGATTAGCTTAGGAAGCAACTAAGGTATGTAAAACTCACCCCTTCTTTCATTGGCATGTCTTAGAGTAAGTAAGCTATGACACGAGTTTCGAGGTAATTCTACTCCGACGATCCGAGCATGTTTATGATCCTTATTTGCTTCTTGATATCCGTATTCTTAATATAGTCGAATCATGATCCTTATGCCTTTTGTATGATTAAATTTTAAAAGTTGTATAAAGTTTTGTTTTCAAAAGAATTTTGTTTCTAAATGAGTCTGAAACTACGAACGTCCGTAACTTTCACCGAAAGGCTCGGATCGCTTCGATATGTTTATGGCAAGTCCTAAAGTAAATAAGGTTCGTGACTTTCCGAGGCAGACTCGGATTAGTTTGACGTACGACTATGATCTCTATGGTTCTTTAATATGTTTATAATATTTGATATGTTTCCGAATAACGTCCCAAAAGGTTTTTGATATAACTTTTGTTCCAATTTTCAAATGACGATTCGTTCTGACTACTTCATTGAGTCTCTGGAAATGATTTATGTGCATATGGTTTCTCACTACTCTGCTCGTGCGAAGCTCAATATGTCTTTCACTGAGACCCGGGCCAGGACACGCATTCGTGCAACTTCACTGCATTATTCACCGAGTCCCTTACTAGAGGGCCGGGACATGCTATATATATATATATATATATATATATATATATATATATATATATATATATATATGATGTGATGGGGATGGAGGCTGTGATGGCATACCGAGTCCCTTGCTAGCGGGGCCGAGACACGCTATTCACCGAGCCCCTCACTAGAGGGCTGGGTACGGTATGTATATGTATATGTATTTGCATGCATGATGATGATATGATTTTACCTACCGAGTCCCTCATTAGAGGGCCGGGACACGCTATATGTTTTTCGATGATTTTATGACACTAATATGCATGATATATGCTTTCAAAGGCAAGTCTTATGATTTTCGGTACTCTTTACTTCGGTATGATCCCGCTTAATATGTTTCATGCTTTACATACTCAGAACATATTCCGTACTGACCCCCCTTTCTTCGGGGGCTGCGTTTCATGCCGCGTGTGCACACACCCAATGTGAGTGAAGATATTAGCAAGATGTTCCGGCGGGATTGGCGAGCTCCATTTGCTCCGAGTCGCCAAGTCGAGTATTATGTTATGGGTTCATGTTCGTGTTAGAGACAAACGTTGTCGTGGGTATAAGATGTCGGTTATGTAAGCGGCTACCTAAGCCGATGTATTATTATGCATTGTATTATAAGTTTCATATGTTATAAATTTTATTTGATTTGAAAAAGAAGAAAAACATATTTGACTTTCCGAAAAACTTCCGTTATGTATTTATATTATGGCTAAGGGCCCAGTATGATTATGAATGTCGCAAGAGTCAGCGGGTTCGCTCGGCCCTAAATAAGGGTCGGGTGCCCATCACACCCTATCGGATTAAGGGTGTGACAAGTGTTGCCCTCGTACTATACTTAATCCTGCACTATGCTTCCTTATTACGGTTACACTTTCCAACCTGCTCAATCCTTCATTATTCGGGATTCCTTGTCCTTGATGTATTTCGGTCTTTTCCGCTTTTGCCTCTCTATACTTTCTTTTATGCTCATTTATCCTTGATGCTTATTCGACTTATCTATTAGCTCTTTCGTCTCACAGTCTCTCCATTCTTGCTCAATATACCCTCCGTGTCCTAGCTCCCAGTTGTCTTCATTCGTCTTTGCCTACTAAGGTCGTCCTGACTTTCCATTTAGTTTACATGTTGTCCTGAGGTAGTTTCATGTCATATCTTCCTATCGTCCGCCTTACTTGTCTCAATTGGTGATTCATTTTGCTGATTTCCCGGCCTGAAGATGAATACTACATGTCCTTTGTGTTGGTAGCTAAGTCCTTTTTCCCATTTGTCTGTTAACTTGGGGTTTGATTAGAACTATGGGCAAATTCTCTGATCATATGTCGTTAAGAAGAGGGTGAAATAGGGTAACTGGCGACTAAGGCCCAATCCTTATTCACTTAATACCCGACATCATAGTTCTCGTCATACCGACCTTAATCCCCCTTTTTAGGAACCAATTCCTTCAAAAAAAAAAAATTCTTCGTATACCATACTATAGATAATCAAATTAACTTGTGCACACATACAACAGACATGATATCAATAGGGTGCTAATATACCCCGACCGCCTACGCGGGTTCCGCACACGGGAGCTCCGTCGATACCTCTCGAAGTAGAGCTTTCCTAGCCTCCTCTTCTGGTCTCTCCCTCTCTGTCGGTCTATCCTCTTCCACCTCCTCTGGAACATATCTCATCACGTACACTGGGTACCCCTAGTTCACAGATGCCCATGACTGGGGGCTATCGGGCTTAGTAACACTCACAGCTGTGGCCTGCCTCACATAATGCTGAACCATAGGGGTAGCCGGACGTGGCGATCCCTGGAATAGCTCTGGCTGCCCCATCCTCTTGAGTACTTCTCCTGCTCCTCTGGCGTCTCCTCGGGCTCTATCGGGATCTCATAAGAACCTTCAGATGGGTCCTCTTCTATCAGAGTTGGATGCTTAGAAGGGTTTGGCTCTGGAACGATCTCAGAAGGGTCTGACTCCATGGATGTCGTAACCTCAGGGGGGAGCCCGTTTTCCGGAATAAACTCGCCGGGTTTCGACTCCATAGAAGAGCTAACACTCCGTCTCCCCTCATCCGCCGCTCTCTCGATCTGGGGCGTGTGGTGCTGGTCTTGCATCCACCCTCGGGGGGGGGGGGTCCTCTCACTACTATTTGCTGAACTCGGACTATCCGTCGATATAGCTATAGTATAAACGTGGGTCAGAATCGAAAGTGAATACCCCACGTATAGCTCTAACACACGATCTAGATCAAAAAGTTGAGGAAACATTTCTAAATGCCTTGTAGCCTCCTGTTTATAGGTATGGCGCTCTTCATACCGATAAACAGGACTCTACTAGACACGGCTCGTAGACACCCCTAGGACTGACTCGCTCTGATACCACTTTGTCACACCCCCAACGGGAGGCATGACGGGCACCCGACCTTACGGTCGGAATGCCAGCTGAGCTAACCTGAACTAAATAGCACAATCATAACAATCACAGAACCATCCAGACAGAACCAGAGATAATATATATATATATATATATATATATGCATATGTACAATATCATATTACATGTGCCAATGAGGCTGCCACTAAAAGATAACATTAGACAAATAGGCCCATTTAGCAAAACGTAACCCTCACGACTAACATTGACATATTGACAGGGTCTACGAGCCTCTAAGAGTAGTAAACATAACTTCCTACTCCGATGTCGTATCGACGAACAGTTTGTAGGCTTTTAAGTGGTTTCTAGAATTTCCTCATAGGTTCACGGGCTTCTGGCAGTTCATTTTAAAATGCTCATAACTTCTTACTCCGATGTCGTATTGACTAATGGTTTCTGGCATTGGAAACTAGACTCGACGAACTTCATTTTAGGCTCTTGAATCACCTTAAAAGTCCTTGTATGCTAAAATTTGCACTCCCATCTAATTGGACCAAAATTTGCTTCCGAAATTTCACCAACTTCTTCCAATGTCCCATTAACTTTTTTTTCTTCTATCCGCTTGATCCCAGAATCTTCCGTAACTTCCCATACATGATATTTATCATTAATTATACTTGATAAGGGTCATGTCCAATGGTTCCAAGGTTTTCCTTCCCGGTTACGACTTACGAGATCATAATTCATCCTTTACTTCATTGTTACGTACTTCCCATGGCTTGTAACTTTCAAGACTTCACAGGATGTCTCCGATATTCCATTAATACGGTGAAATACATGGGATGCTCATGCTCCAAGAGGGCGGCCTGTAACAGAACAATTATCATATGAGGAAGTTCCAAGTACCCTCTCAGATAGCCAAAGTTCTAGGGTTGTGGATTGAGAACCAGAGATGTAGCCTCGGTAATAGTACTATGAAAGAATGTGAAGGTAGAAGAGATGACTTGAGAAGATAAGAAAGATATGAGATCCAGATATCCGCATTTGTTTCCATTACCAAAGGAGATCTAGACCGAGACATCATAATCTTCAGGTATGTATATGTTTTTAGTTACTGTCATTGGTCGTGTGGGGCCATTGTTATTACTGATTGCTATAGCCCTGGGTGGCATTATGTTGTTAGGTTACTGTGTGGCAGGTTGGTGGTGGTATAGTTACAAGGGAGACTCTGCCAAAATTTTTGTACCCCTAAGAGTCTAACATTCGAGGACGAATGTTCCTAAGGGGGGAAGGATGTTACACCTCAAATTTTTTTGCATCGTTTGCATTGTAAGTAAACTAACGTAAGCCCGGAGAGGTTATGGGACCATTATAAGGTTAAGGAATACTTTTAACAAGCACTAAGAAAGTGTCTAAAGGTTCCGGGATCAAGAGAATCGAAGAAATTAAGTCGGTGTTTGGCCATAAGAATTATTCACTTTATTCCGGAATTTTTTTTTACTTTTCAGCGTTTGGCTATATGAATTCCGAATACAACTTGAAGTTGTATTCCGGAATTCCAAAAACTCAAAAAACTTGTTTTTCAATTTTTTCACTTTTTTACAACTACATTTCACCAAAAACTACAATTTCAAAAACTATGGCCAAACACAACTCCAACTCCAAAATTCTAAAAAAAAAGTGAATTTTTTTTTTTTTGGTTTCTATGGACAAATGGGGCCTAAGTCTGTTGAAAATTTGGGAAAACTGGACAGAATTTTGGGCAGAAATTTTTGGTCCAACTTGAGAGAGGTATATCTCCTAGAATATAAGGAGTTATTGTATGCAAAACCTATGTAAATTCGAGTTCAGCGAGTCTTCTTTCCAATGCATTTAAAAAATTGCAATTTCGAAGTACGGGACGTACTTTTGTTACACCTTAAAAAAAATCGCATCGTTTGCGTTGTAAGTAAACTAACGTAAGCTCGGAGAGGTCATGGAACCCTTATAAGGTTAATGAATACTCTTAACAAGTGTTAAGCAAGTGTCTAAAGGTTCCGAGATCAAGCAAATCGAAGAAAATAAGTTTGTCGAAAATTTGGAAAAAAGTTGGCAGAAGTTTGGACAGAATATTGGGTCAACTTTAGAGGGGTATAGCTCCGAGTATATCAGGAGTTTTCAGGGGTTTCAAGAGCCTAAAATTAAGTTCATCGAGTCTAGTTTCCAATGCAACAAACCGTTCGTCAATACGACATCGGAGTAGGGAATTATGGGCATTTTAAAACAGACAGTCAGAGAAATACGAACCTGGGCGGAAGATTCGGGAAGCTCACTTAAAAGTCCACTTATGGGGTGACCCAGCCCAATCTGAGTTTGGCACCTGTAAAAGGACCTCTACACTTCATTTTATTCATTTTTCTTCAACTCCACAACCCTCTAGAGATCTCCTAACATCTCCACACCTCTCTAGAATCTCCCATACTTCTCTCTCCATTATAAGAGTGTTCTTGAAGGTTCTCCATCATTTCAAAACATTCTATACCATCACAAAAGAGGATCAAACGCAAAAACCCCAAGCTAATTCATGGAGAAGGATTGTTCTTGTCTCTACTTAATGTTGTGATGAGTTTGGTCTTGGAAGAAGTTGAGTGGGGCGAAGTTCTTCTTGTGTAAGGTATGTTATCCATCCTATTTCTCATGATTAAGTTGATTTGAAGGTTTAGCAAGTCCTATAAAAGAAGAGAATCATAGTAGAGAAGTTGCAAAGTATTAAAGTGAAGATGATGACTATGGAATGAATTTGAAAGGAGATTTTGGATTAATTGAGATTAAATTAAATATAATTCTTTGATTGTGGTATTGTGAATATTGTTATGGTTGGTTGAGAAATTGGGAAAACACCGTATGGGATTTTTTATGGAGTATATTGGTGTTGATGATGGTGTTGTTGATATTAGTGTTGCTATTGTTATTGTTTTCTTTGTATTGTGATTTCGGGCTAGGGATATAAACAGGGGAGATGCTGCCCGAATTTCGGTAGATTTTAAAAGGAATTAATTTAAAAACTTAAGATAAGCATATGACAATAAGTCTAACGATAGTATGAATTCTCTCGAATGTTGATTTACAAGCTCGGGAGGATAAGCATCAAATAGTAGGAGACCAAAATGGTACGTTAAGGCTAGTCTCTTTCTTTCTAAAGGCATGATTCCTTTCTTATGAACATATATATATGTTTTCCATAACATTATTATTCCCAAAAGTTAGAAGTTCATGATTCTTAGAGTTTCTTATGATGCTAAAGATATGTATGTTCCATGATGATAATGATGATGATGATGATTCCATTTCTAGAGATTCCAAAGGTTACAGTCTTGATGATATTATGAGATTATTGAGCTTATTTCATGATTTTCTTGATTTTATTCATTGTTGTTGATCTCACCTTATGATACTTATTCCTTCAAGGTGAGATATAGCGATGATGATTGTTCCATAATATAATCGGAGGTCATCGACCTTACGTCACTCCGATAGAGTTAGCTTTTATTTGGGCTCTCATGCATGCTTTATGTATATGTATATGTATGATTACACCGGGCCTAGTTGGCCGGGTAGACACCACTATGGTGGGCTTAGTGAGCGGCCTATGGATAATGATAATAACACCGTGTATATATGGCACGGGCAGTCACTACTAGTGGGCGACGCGAGATGATTATCCCGGATGCGGGCTAATGATTATGTTATGTACATGTATATGAAATGAGAAATGCTTTATTTAAAGGTTAAGCATGCATGATATCTGCCTTGAGAGGCAGTCATATGTACAGGTTATCTCTTTACCCCATGTTATGTTCCATGTCTCTTATTATGACATTATTCATGCCTTACATACTCAATACATTATTTGTACTGACGTCCTTTCTTGTGGACGCTGTGTTCATGCTCGCAGGTAGACAGGTAGATGTGTTTGACCCGTAGAAACTCCATCAGCGGCATCTTGGAAGCGCTCCAGTTGTTTCGGAGCCGCAATTAAGTGTACTACTCTTTTGTATATATACACTTGGGCATGGCGGAGTCCTGCCCTATCCTTATGGATTCATGTATCTTATTTAGAGGCTCGTAGACAGGCGTATGTAGCTAGATGTTCCTTAACTTTATCAGTTCTTATTGTTGTATAATATTTTGGTAAGCCTTGTTGGCATATGTTTATGGGCATTAGTGTTGATGACCGTACTAAGTATGATATTCACAAGTTGTCTATGTGGCCCACCTAGTAATGATTATGAAATGTTAGACTAGAGGTGCTCGGTAGGCTAGTATCGGGTACCCGTCATGGCCCTCTAGTTAGGTTGTGACAAAAGTGGTATGAGAGTAGTTCATCCTAGGGTGTGTCTATGAGTCGTGTCCAATAAAGTCTTATTTATGGGTGTGAAGCGCGCCACACTTACAAACCAGAGGCTGCAGGGCATTTACGAATAATTGACCTTCTTTCTTATCTTAGATCGTGGGATAGAGCTAATGTATCAGGATTCTCTTTTTCCTAATCTTGTTTTATGATTTCATAATGCCTATGAAGAGGAAAGCTACAGCGGCCCAGAAGGGCAAGACGGTGGCCGAAAGAAGAACTAAACGGGAGCCACCGGTAGAGGTAGAGAAGGGTGAGTCTCATAACGAGGTTCCGTCTCGGACCTCTCGTACTCCACCCTTGTCAGAGGAGTAGGAAAGGGCTTCTGATCCAGCTCCAGTACCTCCAGTCCCTCTCCCAGATGCTTTGGGCCAGCAGATGAGAGAAGCTATTCAGTTGCTGACCCAGTTGGTTACGGCTTAGGCTTAGCGGCAGGGTACGAGCCAGGGTGATAAAGCGGTTAGTGCAAGAGCCCGCAATTTTATTAGTTTGAATCCTCTAGAATTCTACGGGTCGAAGTCGGATGAAGACCCGCAAAGTTTTATAGATAAGATAATGAGGACGCTACGGATAATACATGCTTTTGATACCGAGTCAGTAGAACTAGCTTCTTATAAATTGCGGGATGTGGCTGTCCAATGGTACAACGCTTGGAAATCTTCGCGAGGAGTAAATGCACCCCCCCCCCCCCCTTAAGTATGGCAAGAGTTCGTGGATACTTTTCTGTGACATTATTTACCACCGGAGGTTCGACGGGCCCCAGCTAATAGGTTCTTGAATCTCAGGCAAGGAAATATAAGCGCTCGAGAATATAGTCTTCGCTTTAATTCTTTGGCTAGGTATGCCTCAACCATAGTAGCCGACATGGGAGACCGTGTACACCGATTCGTGAGGGGGTTGGGGCCATATTTGATTAAGGAGTGCTTGACGTCCTCACTTCAGGACGGGATGGACATTGCTCATATTTAGGCCCATGCCCAGAACCTGGAGGAACAGCATCAGCCGCAGAGGGTTGAACGTGATCTTGACAGAAGGTATAGTAAAAGGGCCAGATCTTCGGGTGCTGGTAGTGAGTATAGAGGAGGGTAGAGGTAGCAGTATTCCAGGTATTCAGGCCAATCAGTGGCCAGCGCACCTCTTCGATTTGCAAGCAAAAGGGTTGACCGTATTATCTATTCAGGATCGGGTCAGAGCTCAAGAGTTTCAGGGTCCCAGTACAGAGACGATTCTGGCCAGATGAGATCACCTGTACCACGGTGGGCTCAGTGTGGTAAACTACATTTAGGACAGTGCTGCTTGGGTTCAGATGTCTGTTATGCCTGTGGTCAGCCAGGGCATATGATGCGTGATTGTCTAGCGGTGGTTGGCAGAGGTAGGAGTCAGCCCGCAGGATCAGTGGTGGGTTCTTCCTTATCCATACGCCCTTTGGGGCAGGGTTCACAAGCACCAGCAGGTCACGGTAGCGGCAGAGGAGGAGCATCCAGCACAAGTGGCCCTCAAAATCGTATATATGCACTAGCTGGGCGACAGGATCTTGAGTCTTCCCTTGACGTCGTCACAGGTATATTGTCGGCATCCTCTCATAATGTGTATGTGTTAATTGATCCGGGTTCTACTCTGTCATATATTACTCCTTACATTGCTAATCATATTGGGGTGAAACCTGAGCCAATCAAACTTTTTGAGGTAGATACACCTATAGGGGACCCGGTGGTAGCTAGGTGAGTATATAGGAATTGTGTGATTATAGTTTGTGACCGTTATACCATGGCTGATCTACATGAGCTGGAAATGTTAGATTTTGATGTTATTATGGGTATGGATTGGCTAGCCTCCTGTTATGCGAATGTGGATTACAGAACAAAGATGATTCGATTTCAGTTTTCGGGAGAACCAGTGTTAGAATGAAAAGGCAATACAGCATCCCCGAGAGGTAGGTTTATTTCCTATCTCAAAGCGAGAAAGATGATTGCTAAAGGATATATCTATCATTTAGTCCGGGTTCAAGACAGAGAATCCAAATCGCCAACTCTTCAATCTGTTCCAATGGTGAATGAGTTTCCGGATGTGTTTCCAGATAAGCTTCCAAGTCTTCTACCAGAACGGGAGATCGAGTTTACCATTGATGTGTTGCCAGATACTAAGCCCATATCTCTCCCCCCTTATAGAATGGCCCCTGCAAAATTGAAGGAGTTAAAGGCGCAACTGAAAGATCTACTTGAGAAAGGCTTTATTAGGCCTAGTTCATCGCCATGGGGAGCGCCTGTGCTGTTCGTAAGGAAGAAAGATGGTTCCTTGCGTATGTGTATTGACTATAGACAATTAAACAAGGTGACAATAAAGAATAAATACCCACTTCCAAGGATTGACGATTTGTTCGATCAGTTGCAGGGTGCCAAATGGTTCTCAAAAATAGATCTAAGATCGGGATACCATCAAGTGAGGGTTAAAGAAGAAGACATTCCAAAGACAACCTTCAGAACTAGATATGGTCATTATGAGTTTCGGGTAATGTCATTTGGGTTGACTAACGCCCCAGCAGTATTCGTGAACTTGATGAATAATGTATTCAGGCCTTTCGATCTATTTGTAATTATGTTCATCGCTGATATTCTGGTATATTCTCAATCGGAGGTAGAGCATACAAACCATCTATGCACTGTTCTTAGAATTCTTTGGGCTCGGGAACTATATGCAAAGTTTTCAAAATATGAGTTTTTGCTAAATTCTGTCACTTTTCTGGGGCATATTATTTCAGCTGATGGTATTCGAGTAGATACCCAGAAGATCGAGGCTGTGAAGAATTGGCTAAGGCCTACAACGCCTACGGAGGTCCGTAGTTTCCTAGGGTTGGCCGGTTACTATAGAAGATTTGTAGGAGGATTTTCTTCTATCTCTGCACCACTGACGAAGTTGACTCAGAAATCGGCTAAATTTCAATGGACGGACGCGTGTGAGCGCAGCTTTCAGGAGCTGAAGCATAGGTTGACATCGGCTCTAGTCCTAACACTTCCAGAAGGATCAAAGGGCTATGTTATATATTGTGATGCTACAGGTGTTGGGCTAGGTTGTGTGTTAATGCAACATGGAAAGTTATTGCCTATGCTTCAAGGCAGTTGCGGAAACACGAGAAAAACTACCCAACTCATGACCTAGAGTTGGCTGCGGTTATTCATGCACTAAAGATGTGGAGACACTATTTGTATGGCGTTCATGTGGATATTTATACGGATCATAAGAGTCTCCAATATATTTTCAAATAGAAGGAATTGAATTTGCGGCAAAGGCGGTGGTTGGAGCTATTAAAAGACTATGATGTAAGTATCTTATATCATCCTGGAAAGGCGAACGTAGTAGCCGATGCTCTTAGCCACAAGTCCATGGGTAGTTTAGGTGATGTTCAATCGGAGAAGAAGGAGTTAGTCCATGAGCTTCGACAGCTAGCCAGCCTAGGACTTCTCTTAATGGACTCGAGCAGTACGGGAGTTACTATCCAGAACCTAATGGGTCGTCGTTAGTAGAGGAGGTAAAGAAGCGCCAATATGAGGACCCCATGTTAGTTCATCGTAGGGATGCACTTCCTCAGAAAAAGAAGTCACTATTTGAGGTTCCGACAGATGGAGTTCTCAGGTACCAAGGTAGGTTATGCGTCCCTAATGTTGCAGGATTACGTCGATAGATTCTGGAAGGAGCCCGTCATTCCCGTTATTCTATCCATCCAGGACCAAAAAAGATGTACCATGATCTTAAATCTATATATTGGTGGGATGGAATGAAGAAAGATATAGCGGAGTTTGTAGCCCAATGTCCTAATTGTCAACAGGTGAAAACCAAGCATCAACAGCCTGGGGGATTGCTGCAAGCTATGGAGATTCCGACTTGGAAATGGGTGTTGACACCTAATTTTCACCTCATAAAAAGTATATTTTAATTTTCATATTTCCCGAGTCCAAGACGGGGTACGGATGCCCTTAAAAAATTAAAATTTTAAAAAAAAATCCCAAGAAAATTGCAAAATTGACGTTTAATTATTATTCTGTGAAAATTGACAATTACAAGAAATTACGAGTTATTTATTTTCATAAATATAAGTCAAAAAATAAATAATACACATCCCGTTCCGTCTAACTCGAAAAAATTATTAATTAAGACGACGTATGAATTACGGTTTACTTTTGACCGCATTTTTCACATTCTTAAATATTATTCGGAACTATATCAATATTGGGCTTGTTTTAAAACTTGCATTTTTACTTTACGAGTTTTAATTTTTATTTAGCCTAAATAATTAATATATTTAGCTGTATATAAATTTATAATATATAGTCTATTAAATAAAAAGAGGGGTTAATTTAATTGTTTTAAAACTTAAAGGGGGGTGTTTCTTAAAAAAAAAAAAGGGTGGAAGTTTATTAAAAATAAACATTCCCCCCCCCCTCTTCATTTTCACCACCCCGCACCCCCGCACCTCTTTGAGAGGCGATTTTAGGTGAATTTAGGGTTCCGCCCATGGCGATTTGTAGCCATTTTTAGCCGGACTTTTAGGGGGTTTTGTTCCTCTATGCGTGCTCTATGGTTTGCCAGGTTTAGTTTGCTCGAATTCGTATTTTTTTGGCTCCAAATTGATAAATTTCTAGGGTGTTACTCGGGCTATATTCGTGATGGGGTTGCCATGGGCAGGACCTCGAGTCCTTGACCATCTTGTGCACCCTACCACATTGGAATATTAGCCTAGGGGAAATTCCCTAGAATCCCTTCCCATTTGAGTACGATTTTAAGGATTCTTATATGTTTTTAGTACTATGTTACCGTTTATTTGGCTGTTATTTGTCTTATATGATGACTAGATGTACTATTCAGTTATTTGTTCCTTAATCTTAGGGATTTTGAATTAGAATGGGTTGGAATTTTGTTTGTTTGTGTGACATGTACAAAATCTGAATTGGGGATAGTACTATTTGTACAATGCAGCAAAATTTTTATCCTATTTTTTATGCCTAAATTCGAAATCTTTGAGGATTTTTTGGGGGGGGGGGGAGGGGGTGGGGGAATCTGTTTTGGGAATGTTTCTTACCATTTCTACCCCTAAGCATATGAATTTACCTATAAATAGAAGGTTTCTATTCATTTGTTGGGAATCCAGAATTTGATAACCGAAATTACCTATTAAGCCTATTACTCTATATAGCAATATACCTTCCTATATTCTACATATACAGTACAATATTAGTAACTGATATACAAATATATACTACATTTATAACATACTATTGAGGGAGAATGCAAACTGTTTTTTTTTTTTTTTGAAAATTCTTGAAAGAAAGGATTTAAGGACTTGCTTGGTGTTGAGACTTGGACTCTAATCTCTCCTTTGATCTTTAGGTTGCCCCAAAAAGAGGTACTAGTCTATCCTAACTATTTTAC
This sequence comes from Lycium ferocissimum, assembly GCF_029784015.1. Classification (NCBI taxonomy): domain Eukaryota; kingdom Viridiplantae; phylum Streptophyta; class Magnoliopsida; order Solanales; family Solanaceae; genus Lycium; species Lycium ferocissimum. The sequence goes on from NW_026725726.1 coordinate 46,234, forward strand.
ACTATTTTCCTAGCTCTTTAACATTGTTCTTGTGATATACATGCTTGTTCCTTATCTGTTTGCAACCTTGATTATTCCATACTGTGTTCTATAGCTCCATTATGCTGTCTTATTGTTTTTGCTTGTTTTAAATCCTGCCTAGCTTGGCTTTTGTTCTACACAACTACTGTGTTGTTTCATTATGTTCAAACCTATTTTAGTCTATATTATGATTACATGACCATGCCATGATGATCATGTTGATATGATTTTGAAATTGTCTAAGTTTATAAAATGGTATGATGGACTTGTTCATGTGTTTCTAAGTTATATTCAATGAAGTGTAGAACTTAAAAAAAAAAAGGGTTATTTACTTGAAAGAACTTGTTTTGATGGCTAAAGTTACTGTTACATTGTTTTCTTCTTTAACTCTGGGGTGACCTGGTTTAGTTAGGGGTCTTGAGGTGTTCTCTATTAGTATTTGGTTGGTTTAAGTTTCTTATACCCAAGTTTGTTTGCCAGCTTAGTGTTCTTTATGATGCCACAGTGACTTGCTTAATCCTTATACTAGTTGCCTTCCTGAAATCTTATGAAATTTACCCCATAGATTGGTGTCCCTTGAGTTTGAATTCTTGTTAAGTAATTCCTGAGGTCTTTGTATAATAGATCATTTAGAAGTTGAGATTGTAAAAGACTAAAACTGATTAAAGGTTTTTTTTTTTTTTTAAATCCAAAGTGTGGAATCTGTAGTGTGTGTGACCCCCCCCCCCCCCTCCCTTTTTTTTTTTACTTGTTGTGATTATCTAAAAACTAAAAATGAGTGCTAAAAATTAAAGCTATGTTCATATGATCACGTTCATGCATGTCATGCCTAAGATTTCCCCCGCTTGACCTGGTATCACCTATTTGATCCAAGTTGTGTGCATTGATTATCCATGTACCTTAGACAGTGCCCTGGATTCTTGTTTGAACTTGAAGTTCTCAGGACTAGTCATGTAGGAATCTCTGTACATTTGCACTTGTTCTGATTAGTTGATTCACATTTTAGAACTTAAGGCACCCCTCATATGTTTACTTGTGCACCCTTTAATTGTTAAACCACTTGTGTGTCACTGTGTGTCAATTCTGAGGAGGTATTAGGATCATTTGACTCTATGCCTAGTTTGTTGTGTCTATTCTATATTGACTTGGTCCCTGTGTGCTCACCTAAATTGAAACCATGCCTAACATATTGCTTTGGACCTAGGAGAACATCATGTCCCTTTTCAATATCCTTTGGTTGTTTTCTAAGCTGTTAAGTGCCTTATTTGGACCCTGCTACATTCTTGAACTTCATTTTGGTTTAGGATAGCACCCATGTACCCTTTTACCCAAACTTAAAACTTTTACCTGCTATAGGATGCCCCATATGCAAATTCTGAAAAATGCACTATTGTCTTATGTTTCCTGTCTATTTATTTTGAACCTATAACTCGTCTAAAACCATTTCTTGAACTTGTTGAACTTAAAACTAGTGTGGTAAAGGGACTACTGTCCTACTTCTGTGATCTCACTTAGCTACTTATATACCTGAAGGGAATTGGAACTTGTCTATCTCAATCACCTAGTTTTAGTTTCCAAGACTGGCTAATCATAAAACCTTGTGACCTGTTTGCTTCCTATATCACTTGCCTTTGTGTGAGCTTTGAATATTAACCATGTCTAATGTTCATCTATTTTAGGACATAGGCCAGAATAATCATGCACCTTAGTCAAAAATTATGGAACCTACACTTGTTATGTGCATCCAGACCATGTTAATCCTTTGAATGACCTGTGAGTCAATAATATGACACTCACTTAGAAACCTGGAACTTATGTCTTACCTTTTGCTATCCTTGCTACTTGAAAGCCCCCTTTTTTTGCATTTGGCTGAAGTTTTTCCTACATGAGTTTTGGTTGTTCTTTCTAGTCAGCTTGACTTGCTGAAACCTCCCTGTTTGTTGCCTGTTGATTTTCAACATTAGATTTTAAGCCTGTATGGGTGCTGATTATCTGTATTTTAGCTATGGATTATTGCTATTTTGTGGCCATCTATGTCTGGTTATTAAATTCCAAGTATGGGGAGGGTATGCCCTTTAGGGTGGTTTTGCTCTCTTCAACTCTGAGGGTATATATCACTGATTATATCTAGTATATTGTTAGTTTTAACACTTAGCAAATTTATAAGAAAAGCCTGTGCTATATCAGGTGTATACCATGTATATTTCAAGCTTAACACTTAGAGAATTCTTGGAACAAAGGGGTTGTATACTGGGAGGGTATATCATGTATATCTTAAAATCACACTTAGAAATTTTGAAGAAAGCTAATGGTAGTTGTATGCCACGTATATTGAGAATCTACACTTAGAATCATTTTAGGATGAAAAAGATTTTGGGCCTTCAATTTGGGCCTAGACACTGCCTGGTCTACATTGGCGTAACACTTAATATTTTTTGAGGCATGTTCTTCTTCTGGGCCACTGAGCAGTCCTACGATTAATTATTATGGGCTTGGCCCAAATGAGAGTTGTAATTTAATATTTGGGCTTTGTAATAGTAGTTAGTATAATTCCATTCTCGTATTTAATTTAATTTTGAACATGTACTAATGTTGTATAACCCGTTTGTATTTGTACACCCAAAAACCTGTTTTGGGCTTCCACGAGGCCCACTAATGTATCTAGATCGAGTCAACCAAATCCGGAGCAAAATGGAGCATAATTGGATTAAGGACAAACCATTGCATAACATCTTCGTTTGGGCTTGGTCGGCCCAAAATCTCATTCCTTATCATTTACACAATTTTAATTCCTTATTTGTGCACTAGATTGTATATATATTGGAACCCTTAATTGATAATCGCATAATTCAGAGTCGTTAAAATTGATTTCTATATAAAATTGGCATAAAACATGGATAAGTTGAACAAATGGACTGATTTGAGACTATTGGGCTAATTTCAATGATACTAGACTTTGTATAAGATTTGTAGAAATGGACTTAAAACTTGTTAAAATTGGATAATTTAGTTAAGTATAAAACGGTCTATATACGAACTATATAGTATATAAAACTGCTTTCGTATAAAAACTATTTTCTATACTTAAATGTTTTTTTTCAAAAAATATTTTTGGGTGGACTTACGTAGAGTCCTACTTAGGCTAAGAGCCTTCGGGAATTAGCCTAAGTGTTCTAGTCCGATACCCTACGCCCAATTTTGGACAAAACTATACTTCGTTGATTCCTTGAAAAGTGTATTTTTGCATGAAAATGGCTAACCTTATTATGAAATCTAGACTTAAGCAACTTTTATCTAAAAAAACTTATATTCATAAGGCACACTATTAGAACCCGTAGGTAAACCGCAATTGAGTGGATCCTTAATACCGGGGTGCCTAACACCTTCCTCGGGAGATCACCAAAACCCTTACCCAGACTTTGGTAGATTAGGTTTCTTTTAAATAATAGTTTTAAATGAACCCTTTTCGAATCGGTTTTCCTAATTTCCTAAAAATTAGGTGGCGACTCTAAAATGTATCCTTTAGAGGACCATTAAGTGGTTGGCGGGTTTTTTCAACTTTCCTGGTACGATTCACAACTGTACTTCCCCGAGATACCTCCCTCCTTTTATGAGATATGTGCTAGCCGGTTAAACTTAGAATTCCCAACGCCTGCTACAATGGGAAGTGAATAATATGGATTTTATGTGCTTGCATCGTTCCCGGCATAAGTATGACTCTATATGGGTGATTGTGGATAGACTCACGAAGTCAGCTCATTTCCTACTAGTCTGAACTACATATTCGGCAGAGGACTATAGAAAGCTATATATTAAAGAGATCGTACGACTTCATGGTGTTCCAGTATCCATTATTAATGATAGAGGAGCGCAATTTATGGCTAATTTTTGGAAGTCATTCCAAGAAGGTTTGGGAACACAAGTGAGACTTAGTACAACATTTCATCCACAAACTGATGGGCAGGCTAAGCACGTTATTCAGACCCTTGAAGATATGCTGAGGACATGTGTGCTAGATTTTGGAGGAGATTGGGATGATCATTTGCCGCATATTGAGTTTGCGTATAACAATAGTTACCACTCTAATATTCAAATGGCCCCATATAAAGCTTTATATGGAAGGAAATTGTCACGACCCAACCAGAGGGCCGCGACGAGCACCGGTGCTAGCCCACCCAGGCACCTCGTAACATACTTTCACATTTACATCTAGGTGAGCCACATAGCTAAATCATACTTTCCATTCATCAATCATACTAATCCCATTGGGCGACAATTCATTTATATCATCATTAGCAACTATGCCCATATCGATGTATATAAGCCGACGAGGCTAATAAAATAATATCCAAAATATGGGCCGACAAGGCCAAACACATCTAACCATATACATATGTCTACGAGCCTCTAAGAAGAATATGTCATATCATATAGGCGGGACGACAGGCCCCGCCGTGCCCATAATTATGTACACAAAAAAATCAATACCAAGAGCTGTAGCTCCGAATGAAGTGGAGCTCCGCTATGTAGTCCCTGGATAATAAAGCTATGGATCAAGTCTGTCTCTCTGGCCACCTGCGGGCATGACGCAGCGTCCACAAACAAAAGGACGTCGGCATTTTAAGAATGTCCGAGTATGTAAAGCATGATCAACATCAGTATGAAAGCATAATAGACAACATAAGAAATAACATAGGATGGGAGATAGTAGTGTCATCGTCACAGCACTTACTTGCTTTTCATAGGGACATTTCATTTCTATTGCGTGATTGTTTACATACATCCGTGTCCGTATCCGTACTCGTTTACATTCCATATCCATATTCGTATTCGTAGTCATATTTCTATTCATACTCGTATTCATTCACATATTCGTATTCATAGCATTTCGTATGTTACAGTATAGTCGTATTCATATCATATACATAGCATTTACATAGCACACCCGACCATAACGTTCGGTGTTTCACATACCTGGCCCTACCAAGGCTCAGGGTCATACATACCTGGCCCTACCAAGGCTCAGGGTTATCCGTACCCAACTGCAGTGGTGCGCGCATATATATATATATATATATATATATATATATATATATATATATATATATATATATATATATATACATATCTATCCTACCCGGCCGTATAAGCTCGGGGTTTCATAGTAGCCATACATAGGCACATATACATATAAGCTCATAAGCATCTTTAGCATCATTACTATCGTCGTTCATTACATCTATCCCTAGAGGATTACTCATCATGTGAGGAATTTAGTACAATCGTAACATATCGAGGATCATGAGCTTAGTAGCTTTTTAGAGATAGAATCGTTTAGAGGATATCATAGGCTCATAGAAGAACAGATATTTGGCCGAAGAACCATGCCTTATGAAAGAAGGGTTAGCCTTATATACCTCTTCGTTCAACTATTCTATCACTTGCACGCTCTTCTTCAATGCTCATGTTTCTACCTTCATTAGAGTACGTACTATCATTAGGAAATCGATAGCTTAGCATACATGACTAAAGCTAGAGAAAATTGGACAGCATCTCCTTTATTTATACGACTTCCTCCATATCATATATCAACTCCCAAACATCAATAATAACATTCACAACATCATAACAATAGTCTTTATTCACCTACATTATCCTTTACTTCTCAATTCACCTCCAATCATCCATATTCATGGTCATAACACACGATTACGTTCATTTATATACAACATCCATCCCATGTTCTCAATATAATTTATAACATGATTATAATCATAATGTATCAAGAATCATGACTCAATCGAACTATTACTCAAAAGTGACACTATTCCCACATTCATGACCTATTTTCTATTTCCTTCTATAATCCAAGTGTTTCAACTTTTCAATACCTTAAATAACATGGAAATACCATAAAACTTACCTTAGATGGTGTAGGAATGAACCTTGGGTGGAAACACTTCACTTGAACAAAACCCTAGTTTCACCTTCACTTGGATTTCTTGTCTTGGATGAACTTTAATGGGTTTCTTACACTTGATTCACTTGGTTTGATGTAGTTGATCACTAATATCTCTTGAATTTTTATGGGAGAAGTGTTCTAGAGAGAAGGGGTGAAGAATGAAATGAAATAATGAACTTGGTCCCTTTTTAATAACTTAAAGATCTGACCCGTCGGGAAAATATACGGACACTTATACGGTCCGTATAAACTTATCTTGTCCGTATAGTGACCGTGAAATCGACCCTTCAACATCTCGTCTCTGTGACCATTATACGGCACATTATACGGTTCGTATAATTTTATACGGTCCGTATAAGTTGTTATAGCCCGTACTCCGTACGTTTGGACATTTCGAAGTCGTCGTGGAAAGTTAAGGGCGAGACGATTTTCAAAAAAATCATTTTGATGTGCAAGTTGTTATAAAATTATTTATGACTATTATTAGTAGGGAGATATTGGGAAAGGCCATGGGTAAGAATAGAAATTGCAAAATGGCCATTGGAAATAATGTGGAAGGCTAGGGCAAAAATGGTAAAATTGAGAAAAGTCGAGGGGGCAAAATGGGAATTTCATCCAAGTTTCATGAAAATTCCATAAGAGGCCATATTGGCCATGTGATTAAAAGAAAGAAAAAAGAAAAAGAAAAGGAAATAATAAAAAGATGACAAAATTTAGTCATCTTTCTAGAGAAATTAGGGAAATTTCTAGAGGGGCATGTGCCCCTCACATGCATGAGAATTATATATATATATTGGTTCATCTTCTAATTGAAGACAAGAAAGAGAGCTCAAAAAAAAAAAAAGAAAGAACAAAGAGAGCAAGGAGCTCACGGCTAAGGGGGAGAAAAATAAGCTATGGGAAATCTTGTCCCAAAAATTATTTTCTTGTTGTATTTCTACCAATTCAAGGGTCCTCACAACATGGTGGAGTTGTTTTGAAGATAGAGGGCTTGTTTCATCAAGTTGACAACTTTGTCAAGTGAAGAAGTTTGAAGAAAAATAA
>NW_026725727.1:0-53218 GCF_029784015.1 Lycium ferocissimum
TTTTTAATTTTAAAAGTCATAACTTTTCAAAAATTTTAAAAAAAAGGTTTTTTCCAAGGGAAGAGGAATAGTACCCCAAGGGAAAAAATTATTACCCCCTAAAAAAGACCCCGTAAAATTTAAATTTTTGGGATTATGTGGGCTTTAAAAAAGTCCTTTATATGAAAAAATAATAGAAAACATTCATGGTTTATTAAAATATGTGCCAATGTTTATAAACAAAGCATTTCAAATTGGTTTTGTCAATGGTGGATTCATTATGGTCCAACCGTCTAAATTTTACCTGAACCCTTCAAAAGTTCATATACTGAATGGGCTGAAATTTCTCCCAAGATAATAGACTTGGAAACACATAATACATTCTTTGACGGAATTGCTAATATGTATTTCTTCATTGAATTTTCTATCTCGTGGATTATGAAATGGTCTGTGGAAGTGGGTTATACCCCACAAAATATACCTTGTCTTAACATAAATTTTTATACAATATTCTGGAAGAAATAAATTCAAAAATCTACTGATGGCACTATAACGACCCGTTTGGTCGTTATAGTCTTTTCGGCATTTCCGCCCTTTTCCCGAGCATTGATTAGCTCACTTTTGACCCGAGAGAACCGTTGACACGCTCCCCGAGGTGTCTAGATCGGATTCGGACAACTTTTTGTGAAATATGGGCTTAAAGTGAAAGATTTGACCAAAAGTTGACTTTTGGGTAAACGGACCTTTTTCGGGAATTCGTCGATTCCGAGAGGTCCGGAAGGTCGTTTAAAACTTGTGTGTGTATCTGGTTCGGTTCCCAATGCGCTCGGATGCATTTTGGGACTTGGGAACAAAAATTAAGGTATCGTGGCTGACTCGGTGGTCAAGACCTCCGGGGAATTCGAGGCCACGAACGCGTTTGTAGCGTGTTTTGAGGAGTTTGGATTGGCTTATAAGTTGCTTATAAATAAGTTGTTTTCGACACAGTGTTTGGCCGTCAACTTAAAGTCATTTTGTGCTTAAAATAAGCCTAAAAAAATAATTGAACCCGTTTGATTTAGCTTATCTAAATCAGCTTATAAGCCGCAAACGGCTTTATAAGCCAAAAAAATAAGTTAGGCTACCCGACTTATTTTTTTTTAGCTTATAGCCAGTTGTACTATAAGTCATTAAAAATAAATTTCATCCAAACAGCTCTATGTGTGTGTATGTGTAGGGTATGTGAGCAGATGGCCTCGGGATTAGTCGAAAAATCGAATTGAATTGTGAACTTGGGTGGATTTTTCTGGTGTCTGGTGCCCGCTTTGGCGGCAGCGGTACTGCTGGATTGGTCAACCTGCCGCCGGAGCGCTCCAAGCCAATTGGGCTTGACCGCTGAAGCGGTCAAGGGACCGCCCAGGGTCGCCAAAGCGGGTGACGGGCAGTGAGTGTTATTAATGAAGTGTTAAAAGCCTTTAGTCCCTCATTTAATACCATTACGAAAATAGACTCTTGGGATCTGTTCTTGGAGACTTGGTGGAAATTCTTGGTGGTAAGTTTCCCTAATCCTCTCACTATTTCATTAATCCTAATCATCATAGATTTCGCCTTCCCTTAATAATTCCTTAGATATGGAAGATTGAAAGTGGATTTTGATGATTGTTCTATCTAGGCTTATTAATGATGAAATTGATGGGGTTTATGCTAGATTTTGATGAATCTAAGGTTGTTCATCCTTTATATTACATTATTAGAGTTGAATTCTTGAATCAAAAAGTTAGGGTGTATACCCAAATTTGGGGGCTTTGCTTCAATTTCGAAATTAGGGAATTTCATGAGTTAAATCAGCAATTAGTGGTTGGGACCTAGTGCCTAATTTGATATTTTGCTTTCGAATTTCCCGTTTTGACCTTGTAGGCCCCGTTTTCCCAAATTCTAGGGTTGGAATTGACCTAAATTGAATGGTAGCAATATTAGTATCATTTTTCATGATTTCTAATTTAGATTTCGATTATGCTTAGACTACTTTGGTTCTGAAGCTCAGCGGAAAGGCAAGGCAAAGGAGCGAGTTGTTAGTGTTGCGGTTCGACCATCCAGATAGGTTATGGCTTACCTTTGGTGAGACTTCGCATAGCGAAGCATATATTTAGATTATATCGTCGGAGAAAGCATGTGAACCTTCCGGTATGAAGTTGGGATAGATATTGTATTAGGTTGGGCCCTGTTGTATGTTTGGGACTAAGCATCCCATTGTGTTGTGATTGATTGTTCTATTGTGTTGGCTTGATGCCACGTGTAGTTAGTAGATATTGGCATCTGTTGTTCCATCTTGATTATGGTATATTGTTGGCGTACCCATTGTTGGTACTTGCAATATTGAGCATGACTATTGATGTGGATACATGCATTGCACGCATTCTAATTCTTTATGATATAGTGTTGAGATACTGATGATAGTTGATGAAACACTGTGACGAGCTGGGCTCGATTTTTACTTGAGTGACGTGAGAGTCCGATATCTGATGTTCGTTTCGGAATCGTGGATTGAGTGAGTCCATGGACTCCGCGGGTCCCCCAGGGTGGTGCCGGTGAGAAGCCCCTGTGGGCAAAGATCCGGGGTCCCGTCTGTCTGTTAGGCAAAGATTCGGAACGGGTGGGGCTTAGACTTCGCGAATCACCTTGGATTGTGCTACCGAGAAGTCGATATTTCCGTCCGGAGCACATGTGTACACAACATATGCATGGCATTGCATTGCATCCATACATTATTGTATTGCATTGCATCACGGCTTGATTTGGAGATGATTTGATGTTGTACTTGTGATGGTGGATTCGGACTTGATATATTGCGATTTGGCACACTTGGGATTATCTGAATTGTGTTAGCTATGCTTAGTCGGCCGATGATGCCTCCGGTACCGTTGTTTTGCCTCGACACTTACGCATTCCTTATGAATGCAGAGTATCGAGTTGGTTACGCTTCCATCTCTCTGGCTGATCGTCTTTTTCAGCATTAGCACCGAGTCTCTAAGGTGAGCACGGCCGTTCGCTGCCTTGAAGACTTCTCTACTACTTATGTCCTATTTCCCTTTTTTTGGTGAAGTTACTTATGTGATATTCCTATTCAGAGACGGAGACATTTTTATGTATTATTATTCCAAACTTGTACTATTTTTCCTTGTAGATGCTCCTGTATGACTTAAACTAGACCTTGGGGGTATTTTATTATTCCGCACTATTTCTATTATATAATATCGTGAGACTTACGTATCTATTCTTTTTCGCTTGATTGATTATTTATTTGTCTTTATTTATTGTTGGGTTGAGGGTTTGCTAGAGGTAGGCGAGGTAAGTGCCCGCACGACTATATCAAAATGGGTCGTGACAGGCACCATCCATGGCCAAGAGTTAATAGACCAAATTGAAGCCATTATAGCCAGTTATAGAGACTCAATTAATTCTAGACAGCAAAGGAAAAAATCCCAGTCCTTTCCAAGAAATTGCCGAGAAGATTCAAATGAAAAAGGAGTCATATCTCAAGAAGAAATGATAGCGACTTACATGGAGGAATTCAAAAAGGATTTAACAAAAACTCTAGACATTGAAATCCCTTCAGATGTAACCATGGCATCAATTGGTAATATCACGGATAATGAAAATGATGATGCAGACGCAGAATAAACATGTTTAGCCAGAGAATCTCAAAGTCCTGATAATACTAGGGATTTTTCATAATTCATGGCCAATTCAAAAGCCAGAAGAAAGAATCTTCCAGCTCAACAAAAGATCGAGGAAAATAGAAAACGAAGTGATATGCCGACCCCACCACAAGAATCTGCTCTTATAAAGCATATCTTTAATAAAGAAAAGTTTTTTTTTAATTATTGTACTTTTACTTTTAAAAGTTGTAGCTTTTTTTTCTTTATCGACCAAACTTGTCGGCCATTCTTATCTTTTAATTTTGTCATTTTTCATGATGATCCATTATAAAAGGAACCTTTGTTGAAGATAGAAGGCATGTTCAGAAAAAACCCCTTCTCTCCCTTGTAAAAGCATTCTCTAAATAAACTTGCAACCCCCCCGGCGGATCAAAAGCCAGACAACAAAAAGCATCTTGACAGCTAGTTCAAATGAAATAACAAGATAACCAAACAAAGCTAAATAGCAGTAGCAGGCATATATAGAACCTTTTTCATTTCAAATACATGCCCTTTAAAATTGCTTCATATTTAACTTGATGAAAAAGGCAACAAATATCGCAACAAGAAGTTATTTTCAAAATAAACAGCTAATATTGATAATCGAAATAGCACCTGAACCACCGTTGCAGGATTGCTTTGTCCACGCATAGTACTTGGCCCAATATACTTCAATCTTTTAACACTCATGTAAAAAAACATTAGCATGTCAAAACTCATGGAAAGTCAGGCAGGAACAAATATCAGAACTAAGATTATAGCCTTTTTTGACAAGTACATCCGATACTGAAGTTCATTAGTAGATATAAAAAATGGATTAGAGGGAAAGCTAAAGAGTAACGTCTAAACATACTATGTCACAGAAGACAAAAAGCATAAAGTAATCATGTGTACTATTAGACATTCATCAACCCAATCCAAACACGTATAGCAAATTAAATTAAATTTGTAACTTTTTACATGAAATGATTGACGGGTAACACCAATAAAAAAATGCTCTACATCTAGGCCACAAGAAACAATTGTTATTCTCTAAAGGAAAACAACTAGATGGGAAAACTGATGTCTTCTTTTCTGAGCATGATGTTACAACTTTTTAATGATCAAGTTTTTATGTGTAATATCAAAGAAACATTGAATTCTATCACTGTATGTCTCAAGTACATCCCAATTCTTTACATCAATATCCTAATAAAGTATTACATTGTGCTTTTAACCTGTCAGGTTTTCTAATATTTTATTTTATGGTAAACATATTTTATTAGTTCCTTAAAGACAGCACCAAGTAGGCGCAGACCACGTATGGCCAAATGCCTACTTCTCTTTTAACCTGTGTTCGGTGATCCATTTTAACTTCACTTCTCTACCTGTCAACATTATTATGAAGGTCTTCAAGGGAGCTAAGAAAGTCAACTAACATGTCAATGCCATATATATTTTCCATCTTGCTCCACCAAGCTAAAAGATACACTGGTATTTTTTCATTTCCTAATACAATTTTGTATTCAAAAACACCCACAGAGAGCAAGATGGAACTACGCACACCTCTACTTGTCGGTTTTGCATCCTGTGTTAGATAACAAAGCTTCTTTCAAAGAGCCGGCCATTTTGGTATCGCATTTGAGGAATATCTCTCATATTTTGGGTAACTTAAGAACTTCGTCAGTTCCATGAGGTCTAGGAATGATTTATGACTTAGTTGGATGGTTGGCACGAATCTCAAGGGGCTTGGGAGTGACTCAGACACGTGAGTTGCATTCTAGTAGAAATGGAAGTTAAGCGTTGACTAAACGAGCTCGGATTCAACAATGGAAATATGTGTATCAACAATTGTAAACTGATGATGTGGCATTCCAAGTGAACTAACTACCCTAACTAACTATTGTTGATGTGGCATTCGACTACTAACTGGAAAGATGTGTATCAACAATTGTAAACTGATGTTTTTTGTGAGAAAGTAATTAATTATCTTTTGTTCGCCAAGTTGTTATCGCTATAAAAAGCAATGGTGCACCCATCTTCTTGAAATCCTGGTTCGCCTATGGTTAGTACGAATTTGCTAGTGACTCGATTTGATCTCTTTGCAAATAGTTCAGCAAGATTATCGCAACATCTTAAGGTTTCCAAGATATTACTATCGGTGACAAACCTATCTCAAGCAAGCTAATTAACTAAAAGTAACAAGATATGTAGGAAATACCAGGAAGCCTAAACATGTCATGATAAAACTACAGGTAGCTCAAGCGGAAAGCACACTCCACCTTCAACCTTAAGGTTGTAGTTCGAGTCACCAAAGGAGCAAAAGAACCATATCAAACATAGAGTTTGCAGGGACAAGAAGGGAGACAAATCATAGACAATCTTGATAGGACAGCTCAGAGAGGGAGGAACCACAGATGTTGTTGGAACTTTTGTAAGACTTGTGTAGCACTGGACTTGCACATTTCTGGAGTAGGGTGAATGTTGTAAACAATCTAGATGATATGTTGAACCTAGTTAAACTCCTTACACATACAAGAGAAGTTAGTCCAGTGCTTTCTGCTTAATGTCTGGACTCGCTTGGTGATGTACTATCAATAAAATTGGTACCCTATAAGAAAGAAAGGAAAAAAAAACATATTGTAGTCATCATAGCTTGGCTAATCGACATAGAGCATCTCAAGGAATGTTTTCCCACCACCAAATTAATCAGATCATATATTGGTCAGAGAAAACATGGGTCATCTATCTGAGAATAGTAAACTACCCTACCGGCGCCTATCCTGCAGTGGTATGAAGGACACATCAACATGATGGGGACCAATTTCACTTGGATAATTTATGCTAATTAAAAGGATAGAGTGCACTCACATTGCCATGGCATCCGTGGGATAGAAATAAAGACCATCAGGAGTAGGAGATAAAGTGTGGGATGACTTCAGGGACACAGTTAAAGAGTAAGTGCGTGTGCATTTGGAGACAGCAAGGAATGCCACTCCTAATTTTCCTCCTGTTGCAGGGACAATCACCAGGAAACTTGCATCATCGTAAAGGTCAACCAAAATTGGTGATACAGGACAAAAATGATCCATAGGCTCAGGGAGACTCAATAACTCCTCTTTCTCTTTCTCTTTCTTAACAGGTTCTTCAGAAGAAAACCATTGCTTCTGTACAAAATCATATCCATACATGTAGAAGTCATAGGTGAACCAATAGAGTGTTGAGTCCCTTACCACCGGCCTTACATTCATCATCGTATTGATTAGTATATCACGACGACGACGTTGATAATAATCTTCTTGTTTTAGGGATTGTGGTCCTAAAGGAAAGCTGGTTTTATGATCTTCAACGATGAAATCATCCGTACCCACATAGTAAAACAGAAAACGCCCCATTTGTAATGAGTAGGATAGTGCTACTATTTCCTTATTATGGTCCATAAAAAGGGCAGTGGTTTGATTAAAAGAAAAACCAGCATAATCCTTAACATTAAAGGCGAGGAGATCCCAGGTGTGGGTGTCAATGTTATAAACCTCACCGCAGTGTCTCACTCTTTCATCACCATCAGACTCGTTGTCATCATCATCTTCAGGTATATAAATACTGTTAGAGCCACCCATAACATGTATCTTATTATTCAGGGTAAAGACACGTGGATTTTCCCGTGGAAGTTTCTTGGAAGAAGACACGGTTTCCCATTTAGAGAGGTCTTTGTCGGAGATATTGTGGCGTAGCAGATCCATACTGGTGATGCTTCTTCTGCCTAGCTGATCTAAAGCCTTCATGTTGGTTCCGCCAGCCCAGTAGATGTGGTCACCCATAAGGGCCCAGCCTCCATCCCTTTCGCACCCAATTTTGGCAACAAGAGAAACAGAAATCTCATCATCCAAATCAATGCAATACCACAGATCCTCTTCACTATTGTTACCGTGGACATATACTTTCATCCCCCGCGGATGCGTCGCCATTGAATTCAAGCTTACTCGGGAAAATGAGCTAAAAGGGATGTTTGAGAGTGGAATGAAGAATAGGGGATTTCTATTTTTTTTTCTTTTCTTTTGTTATAAACATTTAATTAGGGGTTGTTAATTATTTTTTAATTTACACAAAAACCCTTAAGTTTTTTTAATTTACACAAAAACCCAAAAATAAAAGCACTTTTTACCCAAAAAAAAAAAAAAAAAAACTGTACGTTTTTCTCTTAAAAAATATGCAAGCAACTATTGGTTGCTTAAACAACTCCTTGTTGCTTATACAATAACCTTGTATCTCATTAAAACTAGGTAAACAACTAGTAGTTGTTCAAATAAATAAAGGTTGCTTATAATAAACAACACGAAGTTGTTTAAGCAACTCATTATTGCTTATACATGAACTCAATTGGAAATTAATTGATTGATCACAAATGAAAATTAACTAATATAAAAACCTTGTTTCTTGTAAAAACTAGTCATTTGATGAGTG
Organism: Lycium ferocissimum; assembly: GCF_029784015.1. Lineage (NCBI taxonomy): Eukaryota > Viridiplantae > Streptophyta > Magnoliopsida > Solanales > Solanaceae > Lycium > Lycium ferocissimum. The sequence goes on from NW_026725727.1 coordinate 8,100, forward strand.
ATTAAATCAACTTATTAATTTTATCATCAATTAATTGACTATACTAATAGTTTAAACAAAAATTCCTGATCCAGTGATAATGGAATCAATGTTGTTTGATTATATGAATATTAGAACATCAACTTATTGACTTGATAACAATTAAATATCAAACGAGTCGTTCAATGAGTTATTAAACCCAACTTATTAATAATATCATAATTGATTGCAAAATTGATTGACTCTACTAATAGTTTAACAATAACTATTGATCTAGTGATAATGGAATGAATGTTGTTTGATTATATGAATATTTGAACATCAGCGTATTCACTTGATGGCAATTAAATGTCAAGCAGAGTGATCAATGAGTGGTTAAACCCAACTTATTAATAATATCACAATTGATACAAAATTGATTGACTCTACCAATAGTTTAACAATAACTTATTGATCTAGTGATAATGGAATCAATGTTGTTTGATTATATGAATATTTGAGCGTCAAGCGTATTCACTTGATAACAATTAAATATCAAGCGAAGTAAATCGATGAGTGATTAAACCCAACTTATTAATAATATCACAATTGATCGCAAATTGATTGACTCTACCAATAGTTTAACAATAACTTACTAATCTAGTGATAATGGAATCAATGTTGTTTGATTATATGAATATTTGAACATCAACGTATTCACTTGATTGTTATCAAGTCAATAAGTTGATGTTCTAATATTCATATAATCAAACAATTGATTCCATTATCACTGGATCAATAAATTTTGTTTAAACTATTAGTATAGTCAATTAATTGATGATAAAATTAATAAGTTGGATTTAATCACTCATAAATGACTAGTTTTTACAAGAAACAAGGTTTTTATATTAGTTAATTTTCATTTGTGATCAATCAATTAATTTCCAATTGAGTTCATGTATAAGCAATAATGAGTTGCTTAAAAAAACCGTGGTTGTTTATTATAATAACCTTTATTTATTTAAACAACTACTAGTTGTTTACCTAGTTTTAATGAGATAGAGGTTATTGTATAAGCAACAAGGAGTTGTTTAAACAACCAATAGTTGCTTGCGTATTTTTAAGAGAAATCGTACAGCTTTTTTTTTTTTTTTTTTTTTGGTAAAAAGTGCTTTTATTTTTGGGTTTTTGTGTAAATTAAAAAAATTTAAGGGTTTTTGTGTAAATTAAAAAAACTTAGGGGGATAGAGTCCCTTTTACCTAATTTTTAGAACTTGAGTCCTAAATTCTTAAATAAGTAACTCAAAAGCCTCTTTTAATAAAATGCCCCAGCTTACTCTCTAGTCTTTTCGAATTGCAAACAAATTGAAAAACCTCGCTCTTTAGGTCGTCTAGGGTTTTTTTTTTTTTTTTTTTAAAACCAAGAAAACTGAATGGCGACCGAGATCCGCATCAAATATCAAATATATATACTTATGTGAAATTATTTTCTTTTTAGTTTATGCCAAAATGAATAATTTCTTTCCTAATTTGAAAATAAATTCACTTTATGAAATGATTTACAATCACACAAATATTTAAGACTTATTTTGAATCACAAGTTTCTAAAGTCTTCACTTTTTTTTTAAATGTCGTGCCTCATAAATTGAAGCGGAGGGAGTATAATACAAAACTGAATATATAGAAAAAGTGACGTGACACTCTCGATGGCCTCATTCATATTTATATTTTTTGTGAGATTTTTGCCTTTTTTCCAACAACTTCTCTCCTCAATTTTTTTTAAGGCTATTAATTGAAAATTAGCTGAAATCATACGGTAGGCTTAGTAAACCATCTTTATTCCTACTATCATGTAGTCTCTTCAGTTATCTAAATCAGTTACAAGAATATAATAACATAAATCATTGCATTTTGCCTTTCACACAACAATGATATATTACTTTTTGCTAATTTATTGTCATTTGATAGATAAAAAAATAAAAGGTGGTAACGTTGTCTTTGGTTGAATGCTACCATTTCTGTACTGCTTTTATTGCTTTCCCTTACTCATTCATTCTCCAATTTAATTCTCACTCCATTTGATGAATATTAACCATTCCTAATTGAAGATTGTTGTTGTCAATTTTATGGATGGCACAGGTATTGCATCTTACTCCAATAACCTTAAAATTTTATTTATTTTCTTCTTTGTTAGATCCATTTATTTATTTATATTTTTTCTCTCTTTCTTTAGTTTTTAGCATATTATCGATCGTTTAAGTTTATACACGAGATATTTATCGTTCCGAGATAAAATCAAAATTTGAAATTGCTGACAATAGTTTGATACGTAATTCCCTTGGAGAAAGTTGTTTTAGGAATTGGTGGCTGAAATTCATCCAAATTTATTATATGTTGAAATGATGAGAACTTGAATTGGATTTCGCTCCTGAAAAGAAAAAAAAAAAGGTCTCCTTTTCTTCCTTCCTTTGATTACCATTTGTTTTCAAAATATATATGTTTATCTTGCAAATTTGATTTTGGAAAGTTGATCTTTGTTGTTGCTTCCACAGAAGACAAGAAATGTTATAGCCAAGGTTCATTTTTGAAGTCAGAGAAGTAAGAAAATAGATTATTCTCCCTTTTGGTATTTCAAACATGAAGGAAAAAAAAAATATATTATTCAAATATTGCTTTCTTAATTTTTTAATAAAATGAATTACTATTATGAATATTTGCGCTTTTCTTATAATATGGGAATTAGAGGCAATCAAAAAAGCCGCATAAGTGACTATATAAGACTTAATTTTACTTCATATTGATTGTTTGTTTTTACCCTTTTGATAGATGGACTTCAAATTCTTATTTGTTCATTTGTTTATTTCTTTTGCTTCTTTTGTTTTGTTTTTCACGGATGGTTAGCGATGTGTGATTAACTTGTCAAAGAATATAGATGTTGAAAAAAGTGGCTCATTGTATAGAAATGACATTTGTTGCTATTTCAATTATTTAAGTACCTTAATTTGTTTATCATAAAGTTTGATTTAATTTTTGAAACATAATATCTGATTATATTTATTCTTGACATAATTGATTGGCTAAAAATTAGAACTTGAAATATCTAATTTTGGGTTGACATTTAGTGCCAATAAAAAAGAGAATTGTAGAACAACTTTTAATCAAGATAAACTCATCTTTATTATGAGCTGAAATAATATTTTAAATGAACAGTTAGAATATGAGCATATGCAAATTAAAGAAAGTAAAGTTAAATTACCACCATTAATTCGGAACAGTTAGAATATGAGCATATGCAGATTAAAGAAAGTAAAGTTAAATTACCACCATTAATTCTACATTTATTAGAGTTTACAAAGATCTTGAAATTTAAAATTATTTATGTTTAGAATGTGTTGGAATGCTTGGATATCTTTAGAGATGAAGGGCGAGGGCGACTCTGCATTAAGATTCTTTCCTGGATTTGGGTGATTGAACCACGAGGGTTATTGTAGAAATTACCACATTGCCATATTTTCACGGCTCGAACACGTGACCTCTGGTCACATGGCATCAACTTTGGCTTTAGCTACTTCCCACTTTCTCTTTGGAAATGAACAAGCTCATGTGATCGAATTAAATGTTGTACATAGTAATTTCCTACTTTTTTATGGTATTAAGTGTAAGTTTGATTTGTTAGAATGGTATTTGCAAACCTTGATTTTGATATAATTTTTATTATTAGTTTTAGTGAATTAATAATGAAGATTAAAATTTTGGAATTGACTGAAACTACAACTCATGAAAACAAGAAGATTATAATTATTATTAAGAAGCGTCATTTCCGTTTGTGATTACAAGCACCTGATTTGTTGCCCAATGATACATTTTATTGCTAATAAAAAAAATTAATATTTCATTCATATATATTATCTTCTTAATGTAAACTAAAAATAAATTTAAATATATTGTATGCTAAGTAGAGTTGTAAGATGAAATTTATGTAATCCTAATTTTAACTACTAATTCTTTTAACTACTCATTGAATCTTTTTTAATTAGATAATAAGTAAAATTATATAAGTGTATGAATTAGCTTTTGAATTGACTTGAATGTCTTTTAGCTTTTGAATTGACTTGAATGTCTTTTGTTTATAATAGAAATGAGTGACAATATTTATTGGAATGTTGATACTTATGACCGCGCGAAGCGCGGATAAATTCACTAGTAATAAAAATAACAATAACAATAACAATAACAATAACAATAATAATAATAATATTAGGGAAAAGGGTCAAAAATAACGCCCGCGTTTTTTAGAAAAGGGCCAAAAAGATCCTTCTTTTTAAATTTAAGTCAAAAATACTGCTCTCGTTATTAAAATTTTTGAATATATCCCTATTAATCTTAACGAAAATCTCCAAAATAATTCGATTTCATTTTAAATCTGACCCAACTACATAAAATACCCCTATAGGACCAACTTGTCCCCGAGTCCTACATATGGAGTCATTAGGCACAGGAGCAGGTAACTCATATGGATTTTCTATTTAGTTGGGTCAGGTTTAAATAGAGTTGATTTAAAAATGAAATCGGATTATATTGAGGATTTCCGTTTATATTTGAAAACTTTAATGACGAGAAGGGTATTTTTAACCCAAATTTGTAATGGGAGATATTTTTACCTTTTTCCCAAAGTAGAGGGATATTTTTATCCTTTTCCCATAATATTAATAATAATCTATCTATAATAATAATAATAAAAATAAAAATAAAAATAAAAATAAAAATAAAAATAAAAAATAAAAAGCTAGAAGGTGCGATAATGAGATGATTGGACCTCAACAAGCTTTGGTGAGATTTACATTAGGAGCTTTACTGGATCGTTAGTGACCAGTTACATTAGCTTCAATTTGAGGCGTAAGCAAAGAAAAAAATTCCAAACTAGATTAAGAATTATTGGAAAAGGTCCTTAATTTAATGCCCAAAAAAAAAACACAAAAGTAATATTTTTATCAAATTTTGAAAAGTTAACAAAATCAATAGTCCAATCTTTTTTATTTTTAACCCTTATATTTTTATTTGTTCTCTTCAGCTTCGTCGGGTAAAGGGGAAAACGATCAATTTGCATACTAAAAAGCAAACACAGCATTATCCCCCATCACTTGCTCCGATTCGACGCTTCTGGTTATAGGTTTCTATCTTACTTTTATTTTTATGTTTCCAAATTCTTTTGCTAATTTCAAGTTGGTTTATAGATTTCCACTTAATTTTAAAAAAAAAATACTTACTATTGTAGTATTATCCAGTGGGAAAATACATAAATACCCTCCCCCAACGTATAGTCGGATTAATTATGACGCATCCAACATTTGCGGGCGACCTATTACCCCTCAGTCTTAATTTTTCAGTATTTTAGTGACCTTGTAGTGGGTATTTTTAGTGACCCCCAATTTTTTAACTTACGTGTAGTACACGCGCCTTTTAAATTTCCAAATCAGCATTTTTTTTAACTCCCTTTTTATTTCACCCCCTTAAACATAAACGAAAATTCATTTCCACTCCGCTCTCTCTCTCATCGATATTCACTGCATTTGCACTATTTACCTTGATAATTTTCAACCGATCTTCCACCATATACACTAATTCGCGTAATACTTAGTGATTTCTAGGGTCGTTTTTGCATTCTCAAGTTTGGTGAAGTTTGTTTTGTCTTTGAAGAGGCTATCATTCGTGATTTTGCAGTTTAGATTTTTTTTTCATTTTGTCTATTTTGTAGTGTATTTCTCTCGATATAGTTTGCTTGTTAGGGTTTTGACACATTTAATTATTTGCTTGCATTCTAGGGTTTTGAATCTGGTGTTTGTTAATCTAGGGTTTTTTAGTAGAATGAGATAAATGAACGAGTAACTTTTTGTCGCCGATTTAGTTAAAAATCATATGTTTCCTTGATGTTGCTTGTTGGTGAGAAATTTTGTTGCTTTGTAATTTAAGAGTTTTGTTAAGTATTGTTGCTTTGTAACTTTCTGTGTATGGTCAATTTATTTATGTTACGTTGAGATGATTTTATGGTGGGGTATTTGATTTAAGTAGTGGTGTGCCAAGATATGAAGGTGGTCATTGTACATAATTCTTAGATGTCGATGTTGATAGGTTGTCATATTTTGAGCTTAGGGACTACATAAAGGAATTAGGATATAGTCCAAGTTGTGGTTTTAAGGTGAAGTCCTCTAATAGTGATATTCTTATAGATCTACTTACTGACAAGGATATGTTTGACCTTTCCCTAAGTTTGAAAGATGGGGACATTGTGGAGATTTATGTCTGCCACATGGTAGATGGACTAGATGTGCCCCCATTGCCTTTGGAATATATTGTTCCCAACAACCAAACAAAAAGTGATGCTTTTAATAAAGTTGGTGAGGCTATCCAATGTGAACCAAATGTTTCTCAAAGCAACCCTAATCGAGAACCCAAAACACCGAAAAATACACCACTTGAAATCGCAACAACTACTACTTCACCCTCTCAATTTCCCATTAATTCTTCAACCCCACAAACGTGTCGCTAAAAATTCACCCAAACAAACCGAACTCGGGGCAGTGGGAAAAATGCAAAGCAAGTAATAATGACCATGTTGACTCTCAATTAACAGATTCCGATGTTGAATCTGATGTAGAATTAGACCATATGGCAGTATTTGATGGTCCAGATGATGATGATGGATCTGATATACATGAGGCAGTTAGAACATTTAGGGCTGAAAGGAGGGCTTATAAGAGAAGGACTAGAAAAGAGAAAAAGGGGCAACCTAACCTTGATGATGTACCTTTAGGTGAAGTTTTGAACAAGACATAGGATTTGATGAAACAGATCCTAACAAAAGAGATTTGGAAGGAAGGGTAGGTGGTGATGAACCCTTTTACCTTAGTTCTGATGCATATAGTTGTACATCTGATGAGGATGATCGAGGGGAGGTAACCTTGAAACCTAGAAGGGAAAGCAAATACATAAGGTTTGACCACACATGTAAGAAGGTAGTATAGCGACTTGGTATGATTTTTCGCAGTGTTAATGAGTTTAGAGATCTTGTGACTAGATATTCACTTCGTAAGCATATTCAGTTAGATAAGTTTGTGAATGAGCCTTCAAGGGTGAGGGTCACATGTACGGATGGTTGTCCTTGGTTAATTTATGCTAAACTAGATAATTCAACCAAGAATTTTCAAATCAAAACATACTATCCTAAACATAGATGTGTTCAGACCACAACGAACTATATTTGCAATTCTAAGTACCTAGCCAGCCACTACAAAGATAGAATTACTGAACAACCAAACATCAAAATTTGCGAACTCCAAGAGGCAATTAGGAAGGAACTTGGTGTGCATGTTGGCAAGTCCACTGTTAGAAGAGCTAGATCTAAGGTTTTACTATAGATCATGGGTGATCAAGAAAAAGAGTTTGGAAGAATACTTGATTATAAAGATGAAGTGTTGAAAACAAATCCAGGAAGTACTTGTGTGGTAAAAGTGTCTACTACAGAATTTGCTGAAGATGGTAAGCCTTGCTTCTTAGGTTTCTACATCTGTTTTGATGCCTTGAAAAGGTCATTTTTGAGTGGTTGTAGAAGATGCATTGGGTTAGAGATGATCAAGTTTCTTAAAGGGTTGTAGCAAGTGGTCAACTGCTAGTTGTTATGGCTAAGGATGGCAACAACCAGATGTTGCCAATTGCTTGGGTTGTTGTGTAGTATGAGAACAAAATCACATGGACTTGGTTTATGAAAATATTGATTGAAGACTTGAACTTAGGGGATGAGACTGGTTACAAAGTCATTTCAGATATGTAGAAGGTAATAAACTGTTGATTTTATATTGTTTATGTTGTTACATTTTGCTGATTTTATATGCAGAAGGTACTAAACTATTCCTTTTTCACGGGCTTCATGCCACTATAAAAGAGCTCCTACTAGAAGTGGAGCAGAGGCAATGTGTTAGACACATCCTTGCAAACTGGTCAAAAGATTGGGGAGGCCTTGAAAAGAGGCTGATTTTTTGGAATTGTGCTAGAAGCACATTTGAGGCATATTTGAGGAGAAATTTGGACAAATTAGAGCTGCTTGGTGGTGAGAAGATTGTTGAGGATTTACTCTACTACAAGGAACACAATTTTGGTAAGGTATACTTTAATACTGAAACTAAGTGTGACATCATTGACAATAATATTGGAGAGCTTTAATGCTTGGATCTTGCCTGCAAGACACATGACCATCATAACCATGCTAGAAGAGATTAGGATGAAGGTAATGACTAGGATAGGTGTGATGAGGTCTTTTGCAAACACTTGGGTGACAAAAATATCTCCAATGGCATTAAGGACATTAGAAGAAAACATGGGGAAGTCAATGAACTGTAATATTGTGTTTAATGGTGAGCATGGGTTTGAGATTCTTGATGGTCCATATCAGCACACTGTTGATATTGTCAATGAGAAATGTACTTGTAGGTCATGGCAGCTCAAAGGAATACCATGTCCATATGCCATTTGTGCCATGTTGTACAAGAAGTATGAACCTATTAACTATGTTCATGAATACTATAGCAAGAAGAACTGGTTCAAAACCTATTGTCACTACATTCAACCAATGACAAATATAGCAATATGGCCTAGGTCTGCTAATCCTGCTATTGCACCACAAATCATTAAAAAATGCCAAAGTGTCCTCAAAAGCAAGAAGGAAAAAGGCCAGTGAAACAAAGAACGGAAAAATGCCAAGAAAGTATGCCGATGACTTGTACTAATGCCCAAGAGGTAAAAACCACAATAAAAGAGGTCGTGGGGGGTATGTCCTTCCTACAATTTTCTTAACTTTGCACTGCACTATTGAATTTTATGACTTTGGATTTTACTTGTGAGGGAACATGGTCGCTTTTGCTGCTTCTCAAGCCAGTACTATTTCTCAAACATTTGATGCTTCTCAAACCAATGATGCCTCTCAAACCAATGATGCCTCTCAAAACGTTGCTGCTTCTCAAACTAATGTTGCTTCAAACAATGTCCCAAGGCCAAGGGGGAGACCAAGAAGAGCACATGTGGTACCTGAAACTCCTCCAAGACCAAAAGGTAGGTCAAGAAAAAATCCTAATGTGCCTAGTGCTCCTCCAAGACCAAGGGGTAGGCCAAGAAAAGAACCTGCAGTTGCTACTCTAAAGCCTAGATGAAGGCCAAGAAAGGTAACATAGGTTGTTGATACTCTAAAGCCTAGAGAAAGGCCAAGAAAGATAACAGAGGTTGTTGCTAGTCCTGCCCCTGCTGTTCTCAAAAGAGTTGATTCTGAGGGTCCCCCTTCTTACCCAAATAAAATATCTAAAACAGTTGGTATGGGAGTCTTTGTTGCTGAAAGTGATTATAAATCCCTGAATATAAGTTTAATATTTTCTTTACAATGGCATTGGTATGTGAAGTTGTGAATTGACTAATTTTCAAATTTATTTATTGCAACATGGCATGCCTACTAGTAGAGTGTTGAATTTTGGTGGTAAACATCAAGCAAGTCAGCCTGTAAAATCTACTGAAGTCACAGGAGACCTTGGTCACAAGGCACGGCAAGGGATGAGGTATAAAGTGTTACACCCCGGAAATTTCTTCGCCAAGTACTCAGAGAATAGGCTAATAAAGGACAGGGCGTATGCGATGTTTAGAAGATAAGAGATAACATCCATTAGGTTGGCATCAGAGTGGTAACAATCAGTAGTAGGACAGCAGTAAGAAAGATCAGACGCCGAATGAAAAGTCGACGCAGTTCAGTGAAAAGGGTGCTCGACGACCGTCGGTTGTGTCGTCAAACCATTCGACGACCGTCATTCATGCCGTCGAATAATTCGATGCTTCGTCGATCGTATCGTGGGATTGAAGTGGGCTAGAGACCATTCGACGGGAAGGTCGACGCTCCGTCAATCAGATCGACGAGCCGTCCTTCTCACCGTCGAATTGAAGGAAATAACAGATTGTTCTCTGGAATTTTGATGAAATAGACGACAGATCGACGCCCCGTCGATCCAATCGACGCCCCGTCGATCCAATCGACGACAAGATCGACGCTCGTCAAACCATTCGACAACCGTCGATGTCACTGTCGATCTCGATCGGGGCAGATTTTGCAATTATAAAAATATGATCCAACTTTCATTTTATTCAATTCCCCTTCTCTCTCCACGACTCCCCATCTCTCTAGAACCTTCCAAGACTCTTCCATCACAAGAATACAAGTGGAAATCAAGGATCATAACACCCCAATTCATGAAATCAAGAGTGTGAGAATCAGCAAGAACTCATCTATACCAAGAAATTGCAAAATGAGTGAAGTAGGGTTCTGGTGTAAAAGGAGTATTCTCATTCAAGACTTGTTCAACCATCATCCAAGGTGAGTTCTATGATTATTTCATGTTGTTTAAGGTATTGAAAGGCTAAGGAGCTTGAATTGTAGGAAGACATGAAGAATGGGTTAGTCAAGAGTGAATAGTGGCATAGTTGAGTAGTAGTTGAATTAAGCCATGAATGCTAGCATGTTGTGAGTATGAAAACGTTGTAAATGATATGTAGGTCATGAGAAAGGCGGATACGTGTGAAAATGTGATAGCGAACCCAAGGTCATGAATGTGGTGAAATTGGAGGAAAATGGTGGATTTTACTAGACATGTACAAATGTTGATTGTTAATGCCTATTATGTGAGTGTTGTTTTGAATGTTGGGAGTTGGTATAGGACATGGGAAAGGTAGTAGAACGAAGGAAGTGCTGCCCGATTTTTCCTAGAAATAACAATGCGTCCTTGTAGTCGATTAACTGATGTAATTCGAATTCTTTCTTGAAGGTAACGACGCGATATCGAAGGAGAATAAGAGAACGATAACTTAGCTAAATAGCGAAGGTATGTGAGGCTAGTCCTTTCTTTCCAATGGCATGAATCCCATAGTATAAGTTCTTTACTCTTCATGAGTTCATGTATTCCCAGAAGCTAAAAGCCTAGATCCATAAATGCCTATATAAGATAAGAGATATGATATAATGATGTTATTTATTGCTTACACTCACCTTATGTTCTAATTCCTTCAAGGTGAGGCAGGATGTCAATACTTGCTTCATAATGAAATCGGGGAATCACGACCTTACGTCACCCCGATAGAGTACAGTTGACCTTGAGTCTTATGCATGTACTATGATAAGTATATTATTACAAGTATTTTATGATGAGCATATGATGTTGAGCTAAGATGAAAGTATGATGCATTATTGAGTTGATTAATAGCAATGTGTAATGATTGATTTTGTATGGATGATAATACATAACACCGCGCCTAGTTGGCGGGCAAACACCTGCGATGGCGGAACTATTCGATACACCATGGCCATACAAAGCCTTAGCTGCGTACACCACTAGAGGGCGGCATGAGATAGTACCCCGGACGCGGGAGGCCTGGACGAGGGCTAATGTTACAGATTATCACACTGTTCCGACATGGACGGGCAGTTTGCATGATATGCATATATGATATGATAATGAGTATGAGTAAGAAAGCATGCAGTATCTCTCTTATGACAGTTACTCAGATTTAGATGATTCCTATGGATAATTGTGTTATATCATTGCTATCTTTCTTTATTGTTTATGCCTCTCATACTCAGTACAATGTTCGTACTGACGTCCTTCTTCTTTGGACGCTGTGTTCATGCCCACAGGTAGACAGGGAGGTGAGCTTGACCCAGATCCGTAGTGATCGAACGATTGAGAGCACTCCATTGTTCGGAGGTGCTTACGAGTAATTCTTTTGGCATATGTATGTATATTCACTTTGGGGCACGACGGAGTCCTGCTCCGTCTATATGTATAGTATGTCAGTAGAGGCTCGTATATGCGCAGTGTGGGGTTAGATGGTCCCTCAAGACGTTACTCTATGTATATGTATTTTGATAGCCGGAAGGCAAATGTTTATAAGTTTTTATGTAATTATATAAATTATGATTTTCCTATGATTCATGTATGAGGTTGATAAAGAAGTATTAAGTGAGTAAGATGAGCAGTAGAAGAGTGGTGCTCGCGGTTAGCCTCGGGTACCGGTCGTGGCCCCTAGCTGGGTCGTGACATAAAGGCAAACCATGCTACTCAAGAATCATGCTTGATGAGATTAGAAGGGACAAACTCAACCAGGCCACTAGCAGCAAAGGAAATAGGCCATGGAAGTGATGACCATTATTTAGATGAATAGAATTAAGTTGTTTTTGGATATTAAACACTTTGAATATAGTCAGCAGTTTGGAAGACTTGAATTAAGAAGCAATGACTTAATGTTTTCGCTATTAATTGAGTGTTAGAATGACTTATTACTCATACTTGTTTGTGTCCATTGTTTGTGCTCTGCTAAAGTGTGGTACTATGATTAAGGCAGTGTGTACATTGAGCGGTAAAGTTAAATGTGCAGTGTGTATATATAAATGTGGGCAGATTTCTGTGACAGCTTGAATTCAGGTACATTGACTAAAATGAATTGATCGATGCCCATTGGACGATTCAATTCAATCTAATTGAATTCATGTACATTGACTGGTAGTTGGGAAGACTAATGAGAATTGTAACCATTCAATATCATCAGCCTATAAATAGCCTATTAAGTTGTCAATTTCAACTCATCCCTACACCGTTCTTTCTCATTCAAACAATGAATTTCATAGCAAAATGCCTTTAGGTGAAGATGAAATGATTTACTTCGAGAAGAAACTAACCAAATCATATGTTGATAACGATGACTTTGTAAGTGTTATTTGGCAAACTTATTTCAATTGATGTGTTTAATTATTCATCATGCCTCATGTATTTTGTGCAGATCCTACCTTCTAACATACAAGATTTTCTTTCAAACGCAACTACACAAGCTATTGTTTTCTACGAGCAGCGTGAATACAATATGATGTATAAGGTTGGCGCGCATACCCGCCTCGCAAGGTGGAAGGATTTCATTGATGCAAACCTTTTAAGGGAGGGACACATCTTATGCTTTAATGGTTGGGAACATAATGAGAAAGTAACCTTCTTTGTTAATATCAAGAGGGAGGTTATTGAAATAGATTAGGTTTCTCCCTATTATGTAAAGTTTATGAATTATCAACGAAATATATATCTATGAACTTTATCTTTATCTATGGTTTTTCTTCTCAAGTTGAATGAAGACAACTTTTTAATTGAATATCCATGACAAGAAACTTATTCAACTTACATACATAAAGTGAATAACAATCACTTAAACATCCTTCAACATAAAAATATGTAATGCTACTATGGCAATCAACATTGGTAATGCTTGTTCAAGAACACTCAATAAACCAAATAACAACACCAAAGAAACACAAAAACAAAAACTTGTTAACAGTAAAGCTTCATCACTTCTCTTATTCAAGCTTCATCACTTTCATCTCTTCTTCAAGCTTTGACACTTTCATCTCTTCTTCAACCTTTAACACTTTCATCTCTTCATTTGTAGTGATATTCTCATTACCGATGGCCATTTCACTATTGTCAGTGCCAATATCTCCATCAATGCAAAAAGACTCTCCTTCTTCTATTTCATTTGTCAAACCAACTTCTTCCGCCATTTTCTTCTTCAATTCCACTGCTTGCTCTTCCATTTTCTTCTTCAATTCCACTGCTTGCTCTTCCATTTTCTTAATCAATTTATGATTAACAAACTTAGACCTGTCATCAATAGGATCATCCCTCCATTCAAAGAACTTACATTTCTTAGCCTATAAAATAAATTCAACTGATGTTAGGCACACTGTAATGTGTGGTAGAAATAAGGCACACAACATAAAAAATAAAATAAAAAAATCGTACCTCATAGAATGGGCATGTCCAAAATCTTCATCCTGGATTATTAGGAGACCAAGAAATCTGCATTTTTAATAATACTCCGTGCTGGCATCGCACTTGACGCTTCATCTTTGGATCGTCATTTTGAGTACAAAGTTTGTTCAACTCCGATTTGAACTCTTTCATTAAGAACCCTAGAAAAAAAAATTAAGTGAAAGATATAACATATAAATAAAAGATAGAGAATAGTAATGAGATTGGAGAAAATAATACTTTCCACTAGAATGCATGGCATGATTTCAATTTTTTTTTTCTTCAAGCTTTGGCAATAATGGAGTCAAAATTAGAAAATGAAGAGAAAAGGAAGAGAAAAGGAAGAGAAAATAAAGGGGGAGGGGTGGGTTTTTTCCCGTTATTTTTTATCCACGTGGCCAAAAATAACGGGTCAAATGCCCCCTTCCGCGCTGCTTGGTCGTGTAGTCACGCACAGTGCCAGCACAACGCTAAAAAATCACTAAAATACTAAAAAATTAAGACTGAAGGGCAATAGGTCGCCCGCAAAGATTGGGTGCGTCATAATTAATCCGACTATACATTGGGGGTATTTATGTATTTGCCCATTATTCAGTTAAAGTTGTTGTGATTAGATTTTACTCACTTGTAGGTTTTCATTAGTTATTTTAGATTAAGTAGTTCTAAATATATTTCTACTTATTTTATAATTTTCTTTAATTACCTATAACTTTATGTGATTTTAACTTTTTCTTAATATTAATTTCTATTAGAGTCATAAAATATTAACAATTAGAGACATACAGGCTTACACCTTACATTCACGCCGTATAAGATAAAACGACTTGCCTCGCACCTTTACCTTTTAAACCAATGTTAAGTGACTTTTCTTTAGGTTCACAATCACATTAATGACAATAAAAGACCAAAATAAATATGTAGGTCAATGGGTTTGACTATATAAGGGTCCATGAAAAGATAGCGTTGGTTTTAAGGAGATGTATTTTTGAAAAGATGCAAGCAGCAAAAGGGATAAAAGTATGGTTGAAACTTTGTTTCTTACAATTTCATTATGAATGGGGTGCAAGCAGCAAAAGGGATAAAAGTATGGTTGAAGCTTTGTTTCTTACAATTTCATTATGAATGGGGCTTTAAATAGCCACATAAACAAGCATACAAGGTCAAAACGGAAAATTATGATTAAACAAATTCAATCCATTATACAATAACCTAACTACCGAATAATCTCATTTTAACCCCACCCCCCACGCCCCCCCCCCCCCAACACCTCAGCCCTATCTGTACTGCCGATTTAGAAGGAAATGCAGAGGATTGCTTTCTTTTCTCGTCCATTTCCCTTTTTCTTTCTTCCATTTATACTTTACATTATAATTTGTTGTTTCTAAAATAAATCGATGAACTACAATGTCTATTCAATTTCTTCTCCTGATCATGTTTCGTAGCTGCTATTGTGGGATGATTGCCAATTATTTTACGGTGTCGACTCCGATGAATTACGGTCGTAGATTATGCAAGTTGCCTCGCTCTGGTGTAAGTATAATTTTCTAGAGAAATCTTTAGGCATCTTAGTTTAATTTTGAAATTTCGTTTGAAAACAGAAATTGGCTATGGAAGTTTGAACATAGTGTTTTTTTTCATTGGAAAACTTCCTGTGGATATTGAGAATGGCGCAATGAAGAATTTTAACCATATACGACAATGATGATCAATAATTTACCAACTTCATTAAATGTCGTTCGTCAAGAAATGATCAATTTATAGAGGATGTGATACCAAACTGAAGGTAGTCCTGCAAGATACACACACTAAACATTCTGCCATCAAATGATGCAGGAGTGCACATGTTTAATTAGAACATTTATCCTCAATTGAAAGAAAAAAAGGTTTCCCATGAAGTTCACAGAATTGTACAATAAGTAATGTGATTTGCACTTTAAATTTGGCTTTACCTCAGGCTCACACGTATCAGCCCATGCCCAATTTAGTGACACGTGGTTTGACAATTGTACTTGTTCAACAACTGGATTCTATCTTCTCATTTTGAATCCGGAATCAAAATGTCCCAAAAAAATCACTTTGAATCAAAACATCCGAACAAAAAAAATGTTACTAGCTATCTTTTAAGCTGATAATTTCTGCGTTAAAGAGAAGTCAAGTAAAAAAAAAAAATCTAAAAAATACTACATTATAGAAGCGACAAAAAAAAATGGCCAACTTTATTTTTTTAACACTTAATGTTTTTAAATCTTTGTCGATGATTAGTTATTGCCTTGCGACTCTGAAACTTCAATATTTTATATAAAATACATCAATGATACGTAAACGTTCGGATTGTCATTTTAGGGGTTGAAAAGGTAAGTAAGTAAGTTTTATTTGTAAACTTTAAAGTTTAAGCGTTTTATATCATAGACGTCCATTTTAGTTTGAGACTTGTTATCATTAGCTTAAGGTATTTTATTTTTAGGGTTTAGATTTATTGAAAATAAAGTTGTTGCCAAAAGGTTTTTAACTGCTTTAGCGCAGTATTTTCTTTGCGCTAAAGAATTTTTTTTTTGTATAGCGCAATAAAATAGCGAGCACTAAATAAAAAAAAATTGGCAATTTTTTTTTTGCAACACTTAGTGCGTTTTTTCATATTTTGACCAACGATTAGTCGTGTGTCAAGACTTAAACGATCAATATTTTATATAAAACCGATATTTTTTTGCGTACAATAATGTAGGCTCAATACATCAAGGATACGTATACGTTGGATCGTCATTTTAGGGTTGAAAAGGTGCAGTAAGTTTTGTTTTGAAAAACTTAGTGTTTGGTATGGAGTTATTTTAATCAACTTTATATGTCTAGAAAATTAGTCAACTTTATTTTCAAAAATTAAAACGAAGTAAAATTGACATTCCAATTATGCATTACTCAAATTTTTACGTTGAAATCTATTACATTATCATCATCTTATAAATAAATAAAACTGAAAATTTACGTGTCAATTTAGGGAAAATTGAAATTAAATAGGATAAAAGGTGTTTTTTAAAAATCGGCAAATTCGCTAAACGCTTTTGGCGGCAAGCTTTGTCGCATAGATCTCGAAAAAATACACAAGTTAAAAAACGCGTAAAACGGACATCCCGATCGCAAAGTTATGACCACTTTACAACTAATTTTTTCTCTATATTTTTAGAATTATATTTATATTCAAAATAAAGCTATGTCTTGATTAAAAATAACACGCTTAAATCAAAACTTTACAAAATAAAATACTTAAACCTTAAACAAAACTTACTTCGGGTACCTTTTTATTTTAAAATGACGATCCGAACGTTTACGTATCCTTGATATATTGAGCCTACATTATAGTACGAGAAAAAATATCGGGTTTATATAAAATATTGACGTTTGAACCTGACACACGACTAATCGTTGGTCAAAGTATGAAAAAAACACTAAGCGCTGCAAAGAAAAAATTTATTAAAATAAGATGCTGCGATTTTTTTATTGAAAAAAACACTAAGTTCCTACAGTGTGTTATTTTTTAATGCGTAACTTTCTTTAGAATATGTTGCAAAAAAAAAATCGCGTAAATCGGACATCCGAGCGCAAAAAACCACGCATATTCGAAATAAAGTTACGCTTTAAAAAATAACACACTTAAATCTGAACCCTAAAAATAAAAAACTTTAAGCTAATGACAACAAGTCTTCAACAAAAAATGGACGTCTATATATATAGAACACTTAAACCTAAAGTTTACAAATAAAAATTACTTCGGGCACCTTTTCAACCCCCAAAATGACGATCCGAACGTTTACGTATCCTTGATGTATTGAGCCTATATTATTGTAGGCAAAAAAAATCAGGTTTTATATAAAATATTGACGTTTCGGAGTCTTGACACACGTAATCGTTGGTCAAAGTATGAAAAAAACACTAAACGCTACAAAGAAAAGATTTATTAAAATAAGATGTTGCAATCTTTTTATGAAAAAAAACACTAAGTTCCTTAAGTGTGTTATTTTTTAATGCGTAACTTTCTTTCAAATATGTTGCAAAAAAGTAACTTTATTTCGAATATTTTTTAATGCGTAACTTTCTTTCGAATATGTTGGTCAAAGTATGAAAAAAAACACTAAGTGTTTCAAAAAATAAAGTTGGCCAATTTTACGAATCCTTGATGTATTGAGCCTACATTATTGTACGCGAGAAAAAATATCATGCTACTATATAAAATATTGACATTTCGGAGTCTTGACACGACTAATCGATTGGTCGAAAAAGATGAAAAGAACCTAAGCGTGCGCAAAGAAAAGATTTATTAAAATAAGATGTTGGTCAAAGTATTATTAAAATGACGATCCGAACGTTTACGTATCCTTGATGTATTGAGCCTACATTATTGTACGCAGAAAAAAATATCAGGTTCTATATAAAATATTGACGTTTAGGAGTCTTGACACAAGACTAATCGTTGGTCAAAGTATGAAAAAACACTAAGCGTTGCAAAGAAAAGATTTATTAAAATAAGATGTTGGTCAAAGTATTATTAAAATGACGATCCGAACGTTTACGTATCCTTGATGTATTGAGCCTACATTATTACGCGTTAAAAAAATCTCGTGTTCTAAAATAAAATATTGGCGTTTAGTCTTATAGACTAATCGTTGATCAAAGTATGAAAAAAAACACTTAGCGCTACAAAGAAAAGATTTATTAAAATAAGATATTGCAATCTTTTTATGGAAAAAAAACACTAAGTTCCTTAAGTGTGTTATTTTTTAATACGGAACTTTCTTTCGAATATGTTGCAAAAAAATAACTTTATTTCGAATATTTTTTAATGCGTAACTTTCTTTCGAATATGTTGGTCAAAGTATGAAAAAAAAACACTAAGTATTTCAAAAAATAAAGTTGGCCAATTTTTTTTATTTTTTTTGTACAGTTTATATGTGAAGATTTCTACCGTGTTATAGAATTTTTTTTCTATAACTTGATGAAATCTTTATGTTAAAGCGATTAACGGAAATAAATGGCCTCGATGACTACACTTTAGCGCCGCACTAAATTATCAAAGGTAGTTTTATAACATTTTTTTATTAAAATATTTTGATTTAAAGTGATTTTTTTGAGGACATTTTGGTTCCTGACTCTCTCATTTTCACCTTCCATTTCGCTTCTTGCTTCTTCTATTTTTTTTTTTTTTTTCTCTTTTTCTGGTCGCCTATTTCTTTCTATTTCGAACTACCTCGCGGATATGAAATTTACTTTATTTTCCCTATCTTCATTTCCCTAGGTGCCACCTAGGCAAATCCACTAACCCGATTGACCAACGGGTTTGAAAACTTATGGCTACAGGATGTATTTTTTCTTATGAAATGGTTTAAAAAGGAATCATTTGGATAAAACTTTGAATAAATTTAGTAAAACCTTGCCTTTACATATTCGCTCATGATTCTGTTATAATAGAAGCCACAGTTGAGCTGCTTGAGGAAGCTGTTTCACCGTCATGCCTGCCTGCCATGACAGTTCTTGCACACGTGTTAAACATATAAGGACAAAGAGGGGCAGTTTGGTCATTCTACCTGTGTGTGCTTTATTTCTCTTTTTACTGGTAGGCTTTCTTTTAAGACGAAAAGGCTCACATCATAGCCACGTATTTGCTTCCTTTCAATTTTTCCTTCTGAATTGATAGTTTAATGTGTTGCAATATTATTGGTGAGAGGGGCTCCAGCTCAGGGTTCTGTTTTGTCTTTCACTCGACTTTCCACTTATTTTGGTAATCTTTTGGTCTTGGTGCTATTATTTCTAAAATAATTAGAAACTTATTCTGTATCTCAAATTCTCAAAATTTAGGAGATCTGACCATGAATTAGTAATTAATTTGGCATTTCCTAACTTTGCAACTAAAAAGATGGAACTTCAAAGTTCAACAATTTCACATTTAATAATTATATATCAAATTAATAAATAAATGAATGTATTTGCACATACATTTTTAGTGCTTAATTATGATATATTCATTTGCTTCTTATTTTATTAAATCACTTAACTATGGTAAACTTATATGGCTCAGTGTAAACTATGTGTGCGATTTCCGAATAGTTCTCCCACTTAAATTTTATTTTAATTATAATTGTAATAGAACATAATAAATTATTTTTAAGTCATTCAATAATTAATAAATATTGTACAATCAGAAATACTAAGATAATTGCAGAAGTATAAAAAGAGATAGAATCATCGTTTGTTTTACATTTAAATTTTACCCTGAAATAAGAAAAGAAATTAAAAATATATACACAAAACATCATTAAAACAAAACTGCTATCCACCCGTTGGGCTGTGCATAGCACGTGGGCACCTTGCCTAGTTTATTTAGAAAGAGGAGTGTTTAATAGAAAAAAGTTATTTAACTTACCAAACACTTTGTTTCCTTGATAAAAATCTGATCGGTTTTAATCTAAATAACTTAAAGGAATTTTGATAATGTAAGATTCCCTTTAGTTATTTCAAAATGGTTTTTGTATATCACAATTATTTTTTTTAAATCATGGCATTTGTAAGTCTTCCATCTAAACTTAAATTTGGCATTGAAAACTCTGAACATTGAACTGATCTGTGCTGAAAACTGTTTTGCCAAAACTTGGTTTCTTATTTAAAAAAATCTGATTGTTTTTTTAAAACTGATTTACCAAAATTGATTTCTAAAAACTGCTTCACCAAAGCTTGGATTTCATTTCAGAAAAAAGCCTACTGTTCTTACAACTTGTAAAAGAGGAAAACTGTTTTTGTATTAAAGAAGGGCCTATTTGGACCCAATTTGAAAGAAAAATCAGTTTGAACACCGTTAATTCGTGAAAATAGAGTTTATTAATAAACTAACGACTTTGCATCGCTTGTCTACTCAGGATTAAACTAAACTCTTTGGTCATTTGGTACGCGGACTAAATTATCTCGGTATTATAATTCTGAGATTATAATTTCAGGACTAATTTATCCCACTAAGGAGGTGGGATAAAATAAATCCAAGCTTGATAGATTTGGGATAACATTTCTACCTTATTTGGTTAAAGGTATAAATTTATACGCTGACCAAATAAGATATAAAATTTATTCCAAAGTTAATTCAGGGATATACAAACATGAGCGTTAATAGCTCTTACGGGGCCCATTAACATGATTTCACACATTACCCATCTCGTTTTATCTGCATTTTTTTGTGCAAATTTCCCTTCAAAGACGTTGGCCTTTAATTTTTGCCCCTCAAATTGCTGGTCTTTAATTTTTGTCCTTTGCTTAAAAAGTTAGCTGAAAATATTTCGAGGTTCTGAGTTTGAATTCCGCTCTATCAAAAAATATATAATAATAATTTCACAGGCAATGCTTCACGAAAAGTCTGCTTTATACGGCAGGATTTGCCTTAAGGCATTACTAAGTTCTGCCATATAAGGCAGACTTTTCGGGAAGTCTTGTCTTTTGAATTTTTTTTCTTTTTATTAAGTCGAGATTCAAACTCAAAATCTCAGGATATTTTAGGCCAGCTTTTTAAGCGAACGGCAAAAATTAAAGACCAATACCTTTAAAGGACATTCCACACACAAAAAAAAAAAAAAAGAATTTAAGTACTGTAGTTTTTAAGCTCCTAGTGCTGGAGCTTAATTTATATTCGATAAAAATATTATTTATAATTAAAAAATTTAACATAGTTATCAAAGCAAAACAGTTGTTAAGCCAAAATAAGCTGCAAGCAATAAGTTGGGCAACCCCAACTTATTACTTTTGGCTTAAAAGCTACTCTGAAATTTGCCAAACGCTCCAAAAAGCTGAAAAGAGCTTAAAATCAGCTTTTAAGCCTATCCAAATTGACTCTTTATTTTCAAACTAACCACATATATTTCAATTGTAACCAAAGTTTATACCACAAATAATTTATCATTGCAATTAAAGCCAATTTGAAATTCAATTGCAATTATGCTCAAATAAAATGAAAATTGAAATGTAATTGATCATTCACTTAATTATCTAATATCTTGAATTAACGGGGTAAAATATTTATCCATTAACACTGACTAATTCAAAATATTCAGTTAAATACTTGTTTTAACGGATTTTGACTTTAAAAACCTGACAAATTTATTTAAAAATCATGATTTGTATAGTCAAATATTCAATAGATATACAACAATATACATTATAAGATTTTGCAAAATGAAATGGCAAGATACCATTAAAGTAATTTTTGTAAAATCCTTTTGACTTTCAAATCGCATATTCTAATCCGTTTGTAGTTCAAGAAATTCGACTAATTGAGAAAAATTATGGAGGGCTAAAATTAGGTGTCTAACATCCACCATGTGCGACAATGGTGATCAACAATTTACCAACTTCGTTGGATGCCGTTCGTCAAGAAAGGAACAATTTATAGAAGATGGTGGTTGAAACAGGGGTATTCACTCAGCCGATTTGTTGAAAGTGTTGAAGTTGAAGGCTACAGCGCAAAGATTGAAGATTTTAATATAGTTTGAAGCTATTTTTGGTGCCGAATTGCAGTAGACATTAGATATGTAAAGCTTGTAGCAGTGTTTTGATGTTGAATGGAATTAATAGTAGTGTTTGTTGAATGAATCTATTATGTACAATGTAGAAAATAGAAGCACCGACGATAACAAAAAACAACCATGTCTGCAGCAATTTAGTGACACGTGGTTTGACAATTTTATTTGTTCAACAGTTGGATGCCATCTTCTCATTTTCACCTTCCATTTCGCTTCTTGCTTCTTCTATTCTTTTTTCTTTTTTCTTTTTCTGGTCGCCTATTTCTTTCTATTTCGAACTACCTGGCAGATATGAAATTTACTTTATTTTTTCCTATCTTCTAACACCTAGGGAAATCCACTAACACGATTGACCAGCGGGTTTGAAAACTTATGGCTAAAGGGTGTATTTTTTCTTATGAAATGGTTTAAAAAGGAATCATTTGGATAAAACTTTGAACAAATTTAGTAAAACCTTGCCTTTACATATTCTCCCATGATTCTGTTATAATAGAAGCCACAGTTGAGCTGCTTGAGGAAGCTGTTTCACCGTCATGCCTGCCTGCCATGACAGTTCTTGCACACGTGTTAAATATATAATGACAAAGAGCAGCAGTTCAGTCATTCCATTTGTGCGCTTTCATTCTCTTTTTACGGTTAGGCTTTTTTTTAAGATGAAAAGGCTCACATCATAGCGACATGTTCGCTCCCTTTCAATTTTTCCTTCTGAATTGATAGTTTACTGCATTGCAATATTATTGGTGAGAGGGGCTCTAGCTCAGGGTTCTGTCTTGTCTTTCACTCGACTTTTCACTTATTTTGGTAATCTTCTGGTCTTAGTGCTATTATTTGTAAAATAATTAGAAAATTATTCTATATCTCAAATTCTCAATATTTAGGAAAGCTAACCATGAATTAGTAATTAATTTGGCACTTCCTAACTTTCCAACTAAAAAGATGGAACTTCAAAGTTCAACAATTTCACATTTAATAATTATATATCAAATTAATAAATGAACGTATTTGCACATACAATTTTTAGTACTTAATTATGATATATTCATTTGCTTCTTATTTTATTAAATCACTTAACTATGGTAAGTTTATATGGCTCAGTGTAAACTGTGTGTGCGAGTATTCGAGAACTCCAATCTGAGCCACTTCCGAATAATTCTCCCATTTAAATTTTATTTTAATTATAATTGTAATAGAACATAATAAATTATTTTTAAATCAGTCAATGATTAATAAATATTGTACAATCAGAAATACTAAGATAATATACAGAAGTATAAAAAGAGATAGAATCATCATTTGTTTTACATTTAAATTTTACCCTCAAATAAGAAAAGAAATTAAAAATATATACACAAAACACCATTAAAACAAAATTACTGCTATCCACTCGTTGGGCCGTGCGTAGCACACGGGCACCTTACCTAGTTTATTTAGAAAGAGGAGTGTTTAATAGAAAAAAGTTATTTAACTTACCAAACACTTTGTTTCCTTGATAAAAATCTGATCGGTTTTAATCTAAATAACTTAAAGGAATTTTGATAATGTAAGTCCATTCCCTTTAGTTATTTCAAAATGGTTTTTGTATATCAAAATTATTTATTTAAATCATGGTATTTGTAAGTCTTCCATTTGTACTTAAATTTGGCATTGAAAACTCTGAACATTGAACTGATTTGTGCTCAAAACTGTTTTGCCAAACTTCGGTTTCTTATTTTGAAAAATCGATTGTTTTTCAGAATCGATTTACCAAAATTGATTTCTAAAAGCTAGCTTCACCAAAGCTTGGATTTCATTTCAGAAAAAAAAGCCGACTGTTTTACGACTTGTAGAAGAGGAAAACTGTTTTTGTATTAAAGGGCCTATTTGGACCCAATTTGAAAGAAAAATTAGTTTAAACATAGCTAATTCGTGAAAATAGAGTTTATTAATAAACTAACGACTTTGCATCGCTTGTCTACTCAGGGATTAAACTAAATTCCTAAGAGGTCATTTGGTACGCGGAGTAAGTCATCCCAATATTATAATCCTAAGATTATAATTCCAGGATTAATTTATCCCACCTGAGAGGTGGGATAAAATAATACCGAGCTTGATAGATAAGATGGGTTATCCAAGACTAAGTTTGGGATAACATTTCGACCTTCAACCGGGATAAATTTAGGTCAAAGGAACATATATGGTCAGTCGGCCATAAATAATCCCACCCTCTAACCCAATTTTTCCCAAACTCAAATTATACCCACTAAACTAATTACATCCATTAGCCAAAACTTAAATAAGACAATTTTCAAATAAAAACCCAAACACAAAAATGTTTCGAGGCAAAAAATAAATATCTAAGTATCATTTTTTGAAAGAATTTAATTAAAGACTCTTCTTTCACCTCCTATTTTCATGCAAACCCTAAATACGTAGATCAAGCTTGTCATCAATGGCCACCATGGCCGTTGGTCAGTCCTCCGGAGTGGCTGACCAGCAAGATACTACAACAATTCCTCAAGAGGAAGGAATATTACAATCGAGAGAGAACAAATTACAGTATGCTGAACTTTTGAAACCTACTACTTTGAATGCTACTACACAAAATCGGAAATACACAGTTCACAATTGAAATGAAGAAAATCTCGATCTTCATGGTAAGCCTTATCTCAAATGGACGAGAGGAAGAGGTGTCGATGAACGTGATTGAGAAGTTCTGACATCCGTTGTTGGCAAATTCTCATATGGATGGCCGGATATGGATCAACTCCGCACAATTATCCCCGCACAATGTGGAATAAAGGTGTGCCAAATTGGGTTTTTCAGGAGTCGAAATGTACTCATACGCTTATCACTTATAGGAGACTTTATCAATTTATCCTCTAAACCAGCATGTTATATCAGTGATAAAGAGGGATATGAATATCAAATAAGGCCACTTATATATGATTCAAAATTTAAAATAGATGAGGAGACTACTAAAGCTATGGCATGGATATCCTTCCCTAATCTACTGCCTACCTATTTTGTGAAGGAAACTTTATTTTCAATTGCATCTGCAGTTGGTAAACCACTTCATCTTGATATGGCTACTATCAACAAAACAAGACCTAGTTGTGCTAGGGTTAAAGTTCTAGTAGATTTATTGTCGGATGATTACGTAAGGATGGATATTGAGGATGAAAGTTCAGGGGCAGTAAGGACAGTAAATGTGAAGATTCATTATGAATTTATGACTATCTTCCTAAGTACTGTAGAGAATGTAAATTACAGGGGCATAATGAATATGACTGTAGAATAATCAATCAGAATCGGCAAAAAGAAGGGAGGAGAGAAAAACAAAGAAGGTGTTATATGAAAACGATGAAGGCAATCTAGAAAGTTATGAGGAGAAATCGGGGAGTATCCCAAAAACAGCAGAGAGAAGAACAAAAGGGCAACATAGAAGAACAATCAAAGGGGAAGGTAAATCAAAAAGAAAAGGAAGCAGGTAAATACAAGAATTTTGAAAAGCCAATGCATAGGGGTTATCATAATTCTGCAAGACTATTGTCTAGTGGAAGATTAATAGGCAATCCTGGACAATGGAATCCTGTTAAGGACAATAGAAAGCACAACCATGCAGAAGGGAACGGGAGCCAAAATATGCAAGGTGGTACAGGGAAGAAGGCAGAAACTAGTGAGGTGAAGACCAATACCGGTTCTTTTATCTTTCAGAACAAGACCATTTAGAAGAAATTGTGACAAAAAAGACAGCAAAACATCATTGTTTAGAGAAAGAAATAGCAGAGAATTTACCTGAAGAGGGAAACAAGCAGCAAAGCCAACATGATGAAGGAAACCTGAATGGGCAAACAGAAGAAAAGGAGGACACTAATATAAGCAACAATTCACAAAATGCAGCGGATAATGAAAACATTCAGTCTCCAAAGGGAAAAAAGGAACAAGACAAAACTGTGCAAGAAAGTTCTAAAGATTGGGTGGAAGCCTCCTTTGGGAAAATCAATGTTGACAATGAAAAACAGCTGACATCACAACAGGGACAGCAAGAGCAAAATAGAGGTGATAATCAGGTGGTGGATCAGGTGGTGGAAGTGGATCAGACACCAAATGTTCATGAAGCGAGATAAAACAAAAAGGTGGGGGGATAGAGTAGAAGTAACAAAGGATGCGAAGGAGAAATCACGAGCCAAGAGTGGACGATACAGGCTTAGAAACAACTCATATGGTACAACAAAGACACATCATCGTGGGGGAGTCTTCAAAGGGGATTCTTTGATCTCTCATGGGGCAAAAAACAAAGGAAAGTGGGCTAGGTGATCTGCGAGATAGCAGTGGGATCTGCTTCACAATCAAAACCCGGATGAGATAGGGATAAAACACAATCCGCCAGATGGCAAGCAATTGACATGAAAAGGTAAGAGAATTTAAGCGATGTGATGCACGTTGATAGGTGTTGTAATATGTTGGAGGAGCAAAACGACAAATGATCAAAGAACAAAACATAGCCCACCAAATGCTAAGTTACAAAAAATAATGGCCCATAGAGTTACAGAAAATGAAGTCCAGCAGGCTATAGAGGAAGAGCAGCAGCTAGAAGGGGATCAGGGAATAGGGATCAGTTCCAAAATAATAAAAAAGGTGTCCACAGAATCAGATATATCTCCAAAGGCCATAACAAAAAGTGGAAAAAAAAACAAAGGTGCAAGATGTTATACCGCCTAAGAGAGTGAACCCAAAAGAGTGGCAACTTCAAAAGTAAATAATGATTTAAGTCCCTAATATGGAATATTAGGTTTGTTAACACTTTCAACCGAAGTGCTTTTCAAAAGGTTGATCATGTTACAAAGGCAATATAAGTGTTCTATTGTGGCTTTAATGGAACTATTTCAAAGCGTAGACATCGCAGAATACAAAAGGAGATTGGGCATGGAGACTGCTGTAGCTAATTGTAATGGTAAGATATGGGTTTTTGTCGATGATGCAGTACAATGTGATGTGTTAATGGACACAGACCAACAAATTACTTTGAAGTTGTCTCACCAAGATACTGGCAAAGACATTATTGCAACTTTTGTCTATGTCAACTGTGATGAAGGGGAGAGATTAGAGCTATGGGACAGTCTTTACCAACTTGCAAGTGACATGAATTTTCCATAGATGGTTGGGGGGGATTTCAATGTGATATTGTCTGAGGAAGAAAAACTAGGTGGCTTCCTGTCACATTATCTGAGTGTGAGGACTTTGCTTTCTGTATTAACTCTTGTGGGTTGTTGGACATGGGATTTAAAGGAAGTCCGCTTACATGGTGGAATGGGAGATCAGCAGAAGATTGCATTTTCAAAAGGTTAGATAGAATAGTGGTTAATTGTCAGTTCCAGATCATGTTCCCGCAAATAGAAGTTGAGCATCTCTCAAAAACAGGGTCAGATCATGCCCCTTTGATTCTATCATATGGAGAAGAGAGCTTGCTCACTCTATAAAACCTTTTAGGTTTCGAATTTACGGACTCGCGCATGAAACTTTCAAGGAGGTGGGTACGTAATCGGGAGGACTCCATATGCGCATTTCCCTTTCTTAGCATTTAAGCTCAAAAGCTTAAAAGGTGCTCTTTCTAGGTGGAGTAGGGAAACTTATGGAGACATTTTCAAACAGCTAGCAATCAGAGAGGAAGTGGTGAAAATAAAGGAAGATTTATTTGAAGAGGAGCCCAGCATTGTAAACAGAATTGTGCTTCAAATGGCTCAGGCTGAACTGAAAAAATACTTAAGCCTAGAAGAACAATACCGGAAAACAAAAGGTGATTTAATCGTCCATTTAAGGAGACGGGAATACTAGTTTTTTCCACAATTATGTGAATGGAAAGAGGAAAAGATTACAAGTGAGGGGAATACATGATGGATAAGGAGTATGGTTAGAAGAGATGGAGAATATCAAGGCAGAAGCAGTAAATATCTTTCAGAATCAATTTACTCAGGAGGGGGATACATCAGATTTTGGAATATTAAGACATGTTCCTTCTATGATATCTCATGAGCAGAATATGATGTTATGTGCATATCCAACAAAATAAGAAGTCAAGCAGGCAGTTTTTGCTTTAAGTGGGGACAGTCTTTGGTGGACGAGATGGGTTTAAGTATTTTTTATCAAGAATGTTGGAGATTGTGGGGAATGATGTGCATGCTGTAGTTTTGTCTTTTTTCAATGGTGCCGAACTCCCTAAATCAATCACAGATACAAATCTAGTACTCATACCTAAAAACAAACTGTTGGGCCGGCCAGCCTTGACATTATTTTGGGGTAAATGTGCCATTTTTTGACATTATTTTGGGCCAAACGGACACTTAGTGAAATTAAGCCCAAACAGTGGTTAAATGTGAGATTAATTTGGCTGAGTGGACCCACAGCGTCCTTTCCCAATAATTTATACCTTCAACTAAACAAGGTATAAAATCCATCCCAAAGTTAATCCAGGAATATACAAACATTGAGCGTTAATAGCTCTTACGGGGCCCATTAAGATGATTTCACACATTACCCATCCCATTTTATCTGCTTTTTTTTTTTTTTGTGCAGATTTCCCTTGAAAGACGTTGGTGTTTAATTTTTGCCCATCAAATTGCTGATCTTAACTTTTTTTTCCTTCGCTTAAAAAGCTAGTCGAAAATACCCCGAGATTCTGAGTTCGAACCCAGCTCTATAAAAATAATAATAATAATAATTATTATTATTATTATTATTTCGCAAGCAAGCCTTCGCGAAAAGGCTGCCTTATACGGCAGGATTTGCCTCAAGGCATTACTAAGTTCTGCCATATAAGGCAGACTTAACTTATGCCGTAGACAAATCCTGCCGTATAAGGCTGACTTTTAGCAAAGCCTTGCCTTTTGAATTTTTTTCTCTTTCCTAAGCGGAGGTTCGAACTCAGAATCTCAGGGCATTTTAGGCCAGCTTTTTAAGCAAAGGACAAAAATTAAAGACCAATAACATTGAAGGACATTCCGCGCAAAAAAAAAATGTATTTAAGTACTGTAGCTTTTAAGCTCCTAGTGCTGGAGCTTAATTCATATTCGATAAAAATATTATTTATAATTAAAAAAGTTAACATATTTATCAAAGCAAAACAGCTGTTAAGCCAAAATAAGCTAAAAGCAATGTGATCTTTGCACATCAATTTAGTTTTGATGAAATTCATGTTTAAGTGTATATAACTGTTTGTGCAACCGGCAACTTCTTTTGACAAAGAGAGACAGAGAGAATGATATGAGCTATAGATAGAACCTAGCGATGATTCTAGATTCTTCTGTTTTCCTCTCATTTGATGTTATGTCAATCCTCTAGAATCCTAGTCTTTAAATGCTAGCAATGGACATGGTTTCCTTCAGAACTACAGATGGTGCAATATCAATCTTATATAGTGGCTTCTTAAACAGTGAAAAATCCCGCCATATTACTGTACGGAGATGTTACTTAGTCTTTAAGATACAATCTGCTGAACCAAACACTATAATCATCATACACTTGTCTTAAAATGAATTAAAAATATACATAAAGTATACTCTGTAAACATCAGCACTATGTTAGTGCTGTTTAATTGATTAGAAAACTTAAGTTTCTGATCAAAATAAGCATGCAAAGTTTTACAGCTAAAGCTAATTCCTTTTCCATGACCAAGAAGGATTGGATCTCTACTTCCAGTTCCTTTGCTTTTAATGAACTATAACTCATTTTATTCCAATTTGCTGGAGTTCCTCACGATATTGTTTCATTAAAAAAAAAAAAAAAAAAAAAGGAGTACTTTTACCCTCCCATCAGAATAACGGCAGTATTAAAGAAAGCCCAACTACTATGCTTGTATGTATAATACTATATTTGATCAGATGGTTTTCCATGTTCTTTACTTCATCTTGCATTGTTAAATACAATATTGTATACTATTATATTGCACATGAGATGCTTAGTAGCCTGTATTTAAATTCTGAAAAGGCTAGAACATGTTCACCTCCTTTTTCAGTTGCACTTCGAATTATTATTTGTTCATATTGTCATTATAAGGGGGAAAAATTCTTGCAAAAAGCATAGAGATTATAACAATATATAGGTTCGTGGGTCGGCGTCTCGTCTGTCTTTTATAAATATATATACTTCAGCAATTTTAACAAGGAGTTGGTTATTATTAGGTAATTACTCAATTGCATTTAGGTATTGGTAGAGTTAAGAAAATGAAATTAGGTATTTCTTTTACATCAGAAGCCTGTTTATACACATAGTAAATATGATGTTTGGATGCAACATCTCTGCTCATCCTCAATAGCTCTCTTTCAAAAGTGCTCAAGAGGATAAACCCAAAAAAGCTTTCGACACAAACGATAAACTCCAGGATTCTTAGCTTACCAAACAAATACATCAAACTCCAAATGGGTATGTGATAATATACTGATAAAACAAGACCTAAATTGAAAGAAATAATAACAATAAATGAAAAACACACCTTCTTTTCAACTGTGGCTGTTTGAAGATTACCAAGGAACTACTGTTGTTGGGCTTGAAGACAAGAAAGAAAATGGGTTAAGTTTTTGTCGAAGAATGGAATTCTGGGTAGCCGACAATGGCACATTTGATTCACTGTTTGCCACTTTCAAGATTGATTCTTTCAACTTGTCCATGGCTTGTTCATAAATTGATTCTTTCAACTTGTCCATGGCTTTTTCATGATTCTGCTTTTTCTTCACATTATTATGGGAAGAAAAGTTGAGTTTTGGGAAGTATTTTGAAGGGATTTGAAGGATAACTCATGTGCTGAGAGATCCGCCAATCTCTCTAACAGGTGCAAAAATAACTTCATACCCACCGACTACAGATCCCGAACCTATCACTTATTACAATTTACAGTGAAAAATACAAACTTGAATCTAGTAACTCAATTTTCCAGCAGACCCACATGATCAATTTTGTCCAATTATTTACCAAACACAACAAATACAGACATAATAACCTTAGGGCACAGTTTCAATTTGAGTCATCGAAGAGGTAACCCCACCTCAAATTAACTCTCCAATTTCACACTCAAAGAACAACAACAACAACATATCCAATGTAATCCCACACTTGGGGTCCAATTTCATACTCATTTTTTCAAAAAAATAAAAATAAATTAACGAGTCCACAAACTCTTACCATCTTTCTGATGAGCCCACTTCATCTAATCGATCTCATACTGTTGCAACATATTTGATTAGTTAGAATATATTTGCTTAAATTTGAGAAGAATTTTAAAAAGAAATACCGAAAACTTACCAAGCTAAACATGCAAGGCTCCTTCCAGAGATAATCCTCAATCCTACAAAAAAAACATTAAAAGAGTAAGTCTATATCATTTCTGAAATAAATAATACAGGAGAATCATACGTACGGCTTCAAGCTCTGATCATTACTATCCCATATAATTTCCCATTCCTTGAACTTTGTCCTGACCAATTCTAGGTATAGCGCAGATAGAATGTTTGGGAAAAGGGTCTCTATATCATCAAACGTTGCATTGAAAAGTTCATGATGCTGGTTGTAATTCCTCCCTAAAGCCACAAGTCGTAAGGTGCCTTATACATTGAGTTTAGCTTCATCCTATGATAAAGTGTAGCATAAAGCGGAGACCATGTTGGAATGCTATGACGCCAATCAGATCCAAAATGGCATCCCATAAGTTTATCAAGGCCTCCAGGAACACGGTTATCGCACTTTAATATCTTACCCATTGAATCAAGGAATTTCCCTTTCAACTGGGAGCTCCAGTATAAGGGTCCATAATACAGCCACTTGGCATACTTGCTGCAAGGAAACAATTAGAAATGGTTAACATGAAACGCATAAAATGTTAACTATACGAACAAAGGACAGAGGGATAAAGACAGAAAGCCAAAGGAAATGAAATGGCTTTAAGTTATCGAAAAAAAAAAAGAGTGTTTATACAGTGCAAAAAGCATTTCTTAAACAGACTTACCAGCTCGCTGTCGCCCCACTACACTGCCAGTTCCCACCACACGGCCACTTCGATGATAGCAACGTAGCATAGTCATCTATCTCGCAACATTGTCTACCATTCTTGGCTTCATTAATGAAGTCTCTCAGTACATAGAAATCTTGTTTCAAAGTTTGATGATCACCTACAAGTTTTAATAGAAAAATTGGAAAATGTTATTGCTAGTGTATGATTATAATTACTTTTCTATTTTATAATGTAGGCTGCAGAGCAAATACTTACTGTCCTCCTCAAAGTAATTCAAGTTAGCCAGCTTGACATTTCCGTTTTCATCATAAAATACAACTTCTTTAAAGAATGATCCCAGTCTATGCCCAGCGGAGTGTATAGCATGGAGACCAAAGCTTATCTGCCTAAAAAGTTGAAAAATAAAATAATATTAAGATTTAGATAATTATTAAAAAAATGATATTACTAATTACTTACTGGAATTTTGTTTTAAATATATCGGAGAATCCAACACAAGTGCCATTTAGAATCTTCAAGCAATCGCCTATAAATTTTGTAGAATGTTGAAGGATTCGATCAACAAACAAAGAACCCCCTAGCGGGTCGGTCGTCGTTAGATCGAAAAACAAAAAGTGGTCTAGCTATATAGTTTCCTCCTTTACTCTTACGACAGTCTATCAATCTTTGCTTGTGGGTTTCGGCCTCATAAATATCCTGATACACGAGAACACTAACTTCCGTAGGCCTTTCATCGTAAAAGACATGTGCATCAAAGAGATTTTCCGTTACGTTGGGGCCCATAACATAACGAGTGGGAATTTTGTGTTGATCGGCCATTTGACTGCAAGAAAAAAGAAATTTGGAGAATCCTCCTTACGAACACTGAAGTGAAGGATTCTAGGGTTACAATTTGCACGATTGTCCTTCTTTGGGGTGGTCTTTTGGGAAAAGGGTCAAAAATATCCCTCTACTTTAAGAAAAGGGCTAAAAATATCCTCCAAACTTATTTTGGGTTAAAAATGCCCTTCCCATTACGAAACTTTTCACCTATGCCCCTACGTTACCGCATCCGTCCAATGCCCCAAAAGAACCCAAAATTTTGACCCGACCCGAATTGTACCCGACCCAAATAAAATAAAACCCTTAGCTACCAAACACGACTCAAACCTTCATCAACATCGAGAGAGGGAGAGAGAACACTGCAGAGAGAGAAAAGTTGCATACGAACACTTACCGGTGAATGTGCATAATGCTTCTAGCTACATTTGGCCGAATAAACCCAATGAGACAACAATCAAGAGTGAATACACGAACACTTACAGATTTGCAATTAATTAACTAAAGAAGTGTTGTTCATATACTTAAGCAAGCTAAACTAAATTATCATAGAAACAAGTGGATCTCTTTCGAGGATCAAGGTTCTTGTAATGAAGTGCCTTGATTGCATGGGGACATGGGATTCCGGTGAGGTCCGCGCCACTGCAAGTGCACTTCTTAATAGACAAATTGACAATGTGCTTGTCATTCCCTTCACTCACCTCAAACCCATAATCACCATTGAAATGTAAAGTACACCTATTAGCAATCTTACAAATTCATTGTACATTTGTATAGATTCTGGACTCCATTCAGTAGCCCAAGTAAACACCTCTTCTTCGTTGTTGCTCACCATCTCCATCACCTTTATTCTTATTTCCTCAAGCATCCCAATGATAGCTTTGTGTCTAGGTACCAATATCCAGGAGTTGAATGATTGACCAAGTTGTTTTCCACCGGGAGGGCGGACTTTTAGTTGTGTTTAACTAAAAGTCTGCCGGAGAAAACGAACTTTTAGTTGTGTTTAACTAAAAGTCTGCCGGAGGGGGCAGACTTGGTTGTTTGCATGAGTTTTAATTCCAAACTAGTTGCAACATGATAGTCATTTAGCTCATTTTAATCAGAAAAATGGTATTTAACCAGAGACATTATATGTTTATAAGCTAATTGAAGTTGAATCCAGATCCTTGTTGATCCTATTTAGACCTGCTAACATCATTTAAATCCTTTTTCAGCATCTTTGAAGAATATATGAACCAAAATAAACTCATGCCAACACCAAAAACATATCAGAATCAGCTTATAGTCTAGCATAGAGACATTAATGATACCATATTAGTATAATCAAACTACTAAGCTGGAAGTTAAACCAAACTAAACGAAGAAAACATCCCAATATTTTAACCACGAACCGAGGCTAGACTAACTAAAAAAAGGGAATGTGCATAATGCTTCTAGCTACGCTGAATCGAATAAACCAACCGAGACAACAATCAAGAGTGAATACACGAACACTTACCAGACTGCAATTAATTAACTAAAGAAGTGTTGTTCATATACTTAAGCAAGCTAAACTAAATTATCATAGAAACAGTGGATCTCTTTCAGTGTTTAACTAAAAGTCTATGGGAGGGCGGACTTTTAGTTGTGTTTAACTAAAAGTACGCGGAGGGGCGGACTTTTAGTTATGTTTAGTTATGCGGGTCCGGACTTTTAGTTGTGTTTAACTAAAAGTCGCCGGAGAAAGCAGACTTTTAGTTATGTTTAGTTATGCCTGTCGTTCTCATATCGTTTCTTATATTCTTGTATTGTCGGTTATTAGTATTAGGAAAACTTAATATGAAAATAAGTATTTTGATGAGAAAAATCTGATCTTGATGAATATGTAGGAATGAGGTATTATTATGAAGATCCTTGTAGAGAAGCTTTCTTTTACGGTTGTTTCTTGTTTACAAGCGAAGGAAGTTTTAGTTGAATCGGCTTGACAAGTAACTTGTTCTTTGTTTTGGTTTATGAGAGAAAATTGAATCTTGTGCTTTGTTCATTACTACAAACACTATTATTTGATCGGCTATAGCAAAAAAACGAGAAGAGGTTCATAGTGTAGTCTAGGACTTAGGCCATCAGTAAGCTAAAAAAAATCTCTTAATCACGTGTAATTCTCTTGGATACTCATTAGTGTTCATGAATGAGAAAATATTCATTAGTGTTCATGTATACCATTGAAATGACACTTTATCAGTAACCTTTGTCGGAAAGATGAAACAATAGACCTTTGTAGGTTCCACATCCATACATTACAAACAAGGACCTTACAAACATTACATCCAAATTACTACATTCACTACATCTCCAAGATAAAACAAGAGAAAACAACAACCATCGGTTCTTCTCAACTACTACACATACATATTAGCTTCATAAAAAAACTAACAACTAACACTACATCTCAAAATTCACTTTGTCATCAATGCAACCAAAATCCCAACAAAATCAGCCCATGAAATCATAAGGTTGATTTAGTTAATTAATTGCATGGGTAAGTGTTCGTGTATTCACTCTTGATTGTTGTCTCAGTTGGGTTTATTTAGTTCAGCGTAGCTAGGAAGCATTATGCACATTCACTGGTAAGTGTTCGTA
This sequence comes from Lycium ferocissimum, assembly GCF_029784015.1. Classification (NCBI taxonomy): domain Eukaryota; kingdom Viridiplantae; phylum Streptophyta; class Magnoliopsida; order Solanales; family Solanaceae; genus Lycium; species Lycium ferocissimum. Next base: position 43,895 of record NW_026725727.1, read on the forward strand.
TACAACTTTTCTCTCTCTACAGTGTTCTCTCTCCCTCTCTGATGTTGATGAAGGTTTGAGTCGTGTTTGGTAGCTAAGGGGTTTTATTTTATTTGGGTCGGGTACAATTCGGGTCGGGTCAAAATTTTGGGTTCTTTTGGGGCATTGGACGGATGCGTTAACCAGAGGGGCATAGGTGAAAAGTTTCGTAATGGGAAGGGCATTTTTAACCCAAAATAAGTTTGGAGGATATTTTTAGCCCTTTTCTTAAAGTAGAGGGATATTTTTGACCCTTTTCCCTAAAATAAATGTTAGGCAGGCAAACAGTTACACAAAAATAGAGTAACGGAAACACATGTGTTAAATGGGTTTGGCCCGTTCAATATGCTGCCCTATATTCTGCCATTTGGGCCTCGGCCCAACAGCATTTTCTTTTTACTGCAGGCTGCGGATTGGGCTGACACAAGAAGAGAGTTTCGTTGGACTTTAGCCCAACATCGAATGCGGAATAGGACGAGTCCCTCGGACTCGTATGCGATGGTCATGCATAAAAAAATGAAAGGAAAAGATTAGTACACAATCAATAAATAAGGTTAAACATATATAATGTAAATTCGAAACAAACCAATGGATTATGTATATATTGTGTATATTTAAGTACACCCCGTGTATACACATTCGTAATGATACTTAGAAGATAAAAAAAATAAAAAAAACTCATTTTGAAATGCCCATTCAGAAATCAGCATGACAAGTCAAGCTTTTTCCTTATTACCGACTGTCGATTAAAATCAGGGATAATCACACTGATGGGTTATTAGTAAATTCTAATTTTGGTCCCTTTATAATATGTTACATTTAAACAATAGAAGTTAGAACTATATTACCCTCATGTACATGGATACTAGATGATATAAGAGTTAACAATTCTTTTAACTTGTGAAGATTCACAATGACATGGATCAACAATGCACATTTCAATTAATAAATTTAACTGTGCTAGCTAGATATCACAAGAACCAAGTCAGAATTGTCGATATTTGAGGGACTAAGAGTGAAAATTCCCTTAAAGTTAAGAATCCAACTGTCCTAAAGACTCCTCAAATCAGAAAATACAATGAACGCCATATTCCCTCTCAAAGATAAGACTGGCACATGAAGAACCTCAACCCACCAAAAGCTCAGTGGATAAAAAAATTAGAAAGAGGATCGAGGTGGATCTAAAGAAAGAACAGGGGCATAAAAAGGAATAAGTTTGAAACACCAATGTAAATTCTGAAATCATCTAATACCCGACAAGATGTGTTGTTACAAAGTTCAACTGAGCTGGTATACTCACATCAACATTTTCGACACATTGCTAGCACATAGTTACAATATTTGCATTTTTGCTATCATTATATAAAATAGACAGAGAGATCATACTGTAATGTGCAACACGAAAATGTAGAAATTGTCAGATAACTTGTAAATTGAATAGTAAAGATTAGTTGAAAAGTATACGAACAGATTTCAGAAGAAGAAAGGGCTGCTACGAAAGCACTTATGAAAACAGAATTCAACAGATTTCAGATCCCAACGACAGATTTAAGACACTATGAAAACAGCAGCTTATAAATAGGCTGAAGCTCCAATTTTAAGCAAATTCAGATCAAACGAGACGGCAATATACCAAGCATAGAATAAATGAGAAAGTGTTATTAAGAAGGTTTCAAAACAGATTTGAAAAATCATATTAGCAGCAACTAAACTAAGAACTGAACTAAAGTGAAACGAAGGAAGATTACCGAACTAATGGCCTAAGTTACTTATCATGAAAACAACTGAACCCAAACAAACTAGACTTTAATGGACAGTAACAGATTTGAAACATCTTAAAAACTAAACAAGACGAAACAAGTATCTGAGACTAAATCTCTCTTCACGTATGCTCTTATAGGAAATTCTTTAGAGTTCACTAGACTGAAACCAGACAACATTCAGGTATTTATACGTCAATTCCTAGCTTAACAAACACAAACAGAAGCAAACAAACATACGTTTAATGAAAGCAAGATCATCTTAACTGAGAACTAACAGATGGTTAAGCTAATCTAAACAGGACTAATAATTATGGCCATGCCAAATTAGAAACCAAACACTATCGACGTAATCATCCATACAGGAACTCATACGAACACCTAAAACAAAACTGAAATTAAACTAAACTAAAATAAAACATAAACATATAGATGTTATCAACCATTAAACTGCAAAAAACCCCAAACTAAACTAAAACAAGAACATACAAACATCATTAAAGCAAAGCCAATCCAACTAACCCTGAGCATGCATGATACTACCAGTCATTAAACTGAGACTCAACCAACTGAAACAAACATGTATGAACATATAACTACTTCTTAAGCTACTAAAACTGAAATGAAACTACTTAAAGAAAGATTGTTTACCTTTCTCGAGTGCAGTGAACTAGGGCGTCGGGTCTCCGATACACACTCGAACACCAACAAGCTCCAAGCTTGAGTATCGTTCGGACTCGAGTCAGTAACAGGGGTAAAAAGGGAATAAAATAATTTAATATTTTTGAATCAACTATCCGAAAGTGCTAAGATTGAAGAGTATTGATGTTTTTTTCAGAGGAATATCAGCGGCTAAAAAAAAAATCCCCCGCTCTACGGGTCAAGCAACCAATATTTATAGGAGAATGTTTAGGGTTTTTGTCACTCGTTTTGGGCGGGATTTTAAGTGAAAGGTTTCGAATTTCAAAACGACCATTCAAGAACGGTCCAAAAGTGTAGCAGCCAGCTTCATCTGAGGGGTGTCACGGGTTGAAATGCTTTTGATTTTTCTCTGTATAAAATCAGATTTCGAAACGTTTGTTTGGCCTCTTGTGTTGACCGTATAGCTACTTGCACGAAAAAGGGGTGGCAAGGATCTGCCATGATTGAGGAAATTGAACCTTTGCTCAAAAAAAAAAAAAAAAAGATGAGAGCGAGAGGAAAGGGAAAGGAAAGAGAGAACAGAGTCTGCTTTAATCCGAAAATGGGGTGGCAAAGTCTGTTAATGGCTAAAGGGATACTGAATTTTTGCTAAAATGGAAGGGAGAGGAGAGGCCTTAGGTTTAGAAGATGAAAAATGACGACGTGGGCCGGCCGGGTCGGGTAAGGTGTTGGGCTGGTCTGTTGGTCCGAAAAGGTTTTGTGGGCTTGATTGTTTTGGGCAGGTCGCGTGAGCTAATTTGTTTGAATGGACAATAGGCTTAAAGGTGATGGATTAAAATGTGGGCTGGTGGGGAATCCGAATTTGTCCCTTTTTCTCTTTTAACTTAATTCCTTTTGGGCTTCTTAGTGATTAACTTGTATATATATAATGATGACAATTAGTGATTAATATGTAGAAAAATAAAGATTTAATAAAGTGTTGACTTATAATTAATTTAACGAGTCCAAATCCGAAAATGAAATAATGACGAGCCATAAAAAATTGTAATAAAGTAATGCTCATAATGTTGATAGTAAAAATAGTAAAGATGAAAATAATAAGAAGGATAATAATGTTAATAGTAGTAGCAGTAAAAATAGTTGTAAAAATAAAGTATTTAGCTCGTTAATAAATTTAGAAGCCCAAGGAAATAAATTGGCATAATGAAGGGACGAAATTGGGTGTCAACAGATGTCCCTCTTCGACCGGAGACGATGTAAGAGTTTTCGGGCGAAGAAGTTGACGTAGTAGCCAGTTTTGTTCCGACCGATAAATACGAACTTGGACGAACTTGAGAAAATATGAGTTAGGAGAATTGGTGAAAAATATTATATGATAGAAAGAATCATGGCCAAACCCAGTCTCGAGTTGCCTACATATCTCGGATTCTATGAGAATCAAGTTGTATGTTATTCGGATCGATACCGACACTACACTTTTTGCCCCAGTGTTGAATTATGGTGAGACTGGGATATAGAAAAAGGTTGCAAGATTGTGAAAGGAGTTGATTGAAAGAGAAATTAACCTACGTATCACATGTTCATAGACGCAGACGGAGTTGAGTTCGAGAGTAGATCCGTGACATTTGCTTGTGAGTTTGATATTCCTCTTCAGCATATTTGCCCCAGTTCACTGCATAAGATAAAGTTCCACGTTGCGCTGTGTCTCTGTATGTAGATTGTACTTTCTGTCAAAACTGAAATTCATGTCAAAATCAGTAATAAAGTCTGGGGTAAAGTTGAAAATGTAAAACTTATAAAGAATGTAAAAATGATAATAAACATGAGTGTGAAAATAAGGGTGAATCCGTGTGGCTTATAATGAGGCCGTGTGGCCAAATGTTGTCTCTGGTTGTCTTCAAGGACTTGAACAAATGCGTGACGTTTATGCAGGTGAGGCTGTATAGCAAAATAATGTCTCCGGTTATTTTCGGGGACGTGATGGTAAATGATATCTTTGATGAGGCCGTACAACCAAACGATGTCTCCGGTTGTTTCGGGGACTTGATGGTAAATGATATCTGTGAAATTAAAAGTAAAGTTATTAAAGTGAATGATAAGGTAATTGATAAAGTAGAAAGTGAAGTAAGAGTGTAGCCGTCTGGCCCATGAAAATGAGGTTGTATAGCCATATAATATCTCCGGTTGTCTTCGGAGACTTGATGAAGATTCCCGTAGAGTCCGGGGTAAAGTTGTTAAAGTAGGTAAAGCGAATGATGTCTCCGGTTGTCTTCGGAGACTTGATGAAGATTCCCGTAAAGTCCGGGGTAAAGTCGTTGAAGTAAAGTGAATGATGTCTCCGGTTGTCTTCGGAGACTTGATGAAAATTCCCGTAAAGTCCGGGGTAAAGTCGTTAAAGTAGGTAAAGTGAATGGTGTCTCTGGTTGTCTTCGGAGACTTGATGAAAATTCCCGTAAAGTCCGGGGTATAGTCTTTAAAGTAAAGTGAATGATATCTCCGGTTGTCTTCGGAGAGTTGATGAAAATTCCCGTAAAGTCCGGGGTAAAGTCGTTAAAGTAAAGTGAATGATGTCTCCGGTTGTCTTCGGAGACTTGATGAAAATTCCCGTAAAGTCCGGGGTAAAGTCGTTAAAGTAGGTAAAGTGAATGATGTCTCCAGTTGTCTTCGGAGACTTGATGCAATTCCTGTAAAGTTCAGGATAAAGTCGTTAAAGTTGGTAAAGTAAATAATAAAGTAATTGGTAAAGTAAAGTGATAGTGTAGCCGTTAAACTAATGCGGAAAAATTTGAATAGTCGAATGATGCCTCACGGTTGTCTTCGGAGACTTAATGTTAATTCTGTAAAATTCGGGGGTAAAGTGGTTAAAGTAGGCAAAGTGAATGATAAAATAATTGATAGAGTATGGAGTAAAGTGATAGAATAGCCGTTTGGCTAATGATGTTAATGGTATCATGCAAAATTTCGATTAATAACACGTAATCGATTTAATTCCCCATCGATCTCGACAACCTACAAAAACAGGTATATAAAGTCATAAAGTTATTGTGATAAAAATAAAATTAAAGATAAAGTTGGAAATAAAGTCGTTTGGCTTTTGAGGTGAGGCCATAATGAGCCAAATGATGCTTTTCGGCCATGATTGATAGACTTATTTGTTGATCTCGCGGTTTTAGGTTCATGACTCAAAGAAAATTCTTAGTTTGGGAGGGGGAAGTTGATTCATGTTGACTCGAAGCTTGACGTTGTTGGCGCTCCATTCCTCTTGTTGTTTGAATCTTGTGATCTCCGTTCAAGCCTCGGTAGATGAACAGTAATGAAAATGACTGAAAGAAAGTGTTTCATTTGAAAGGTATGTATGTAAGTATATATATGAGGAAAGATATATATATAAGTATATGTATATAAGGAACGATATATATGTAAATATATGTATGTAAGTTGTAAAATATTTCTACCAACTTCAGATTGTGACACTTCTGAAACAATTGAAACGTCATTTGTCTATAATATTATTGATGTCCAACTCTTCTCTTGTCTATATCTTTCAAGATATGCCCCAGTTTTGACCTCGTGAGAGTATACTTATGTTGTGGTGTGACCGAACCATATACAAGTTGCCTACATATCACGCCAAATGAATCAGGCCAGAACGTAGTTCAGAGATACATAGAAATAGTTTGAAATTTTCTAATAAAGGGACCGAACCTGATATGGATTGCCTACGTATCCCACCAAGGGAATCAGGTCAGCGTAGTTCTGTTACATAAATGGTAAAAGTTTGTTGGCTTTCTACCTAAATATGACTGACCTGTATGTTGATAGTCTATGAATCTCACCGAGGGAATCAGGCCATGTGTAGTTCTCCTTGTATAAGGATTTTGGATTTTCTGTTATAATGCAACCGAACCCTATGTGGGCTGTCTATGTTTCCTCCCACGGGAATCAGGTCAGCGTAGTTCGTATTGTATTAAAAGAAAGGTTGCAAACTAGGCTGTCTAACCTAATGTCGTCCATTGATCTCTTCTTGTCTTGATAGCTTTCGTGCTTGTGTCATTATCTATCGGCTATTTTGCTTTCTTCCAAATGGAATATTGTCTTGTCCTCTAGTTTCTTTGTTATTCTCTCGAGATGTATGTTATTCATTCGTTCATTTTATGTCACAATCATAGAGTTGGTAGATTTGATAAATAAAGTAGAAAATAACAATAATAGACAATTAAGGAAAATCAGAAATACATTCATAGATTTTGCAATTAAGCTTCCAAAAGATGAGGCAAAGCAACAAAAGTTTTGGGCACGATTTAAGCCTCAATTTTAAAATCGTGCTATTTCAAAAGTTTTCTACATGTTCAAACTACCAAGACTCCCGGCGAACCAGGGACGGAGTAAAAGTCCAATTCTTCAAAGTCTCTCCTGGTTCGGCACCCCAGATGGTCGGTGTCTCGGTGTCGCGAGTAGTTGTAGAAGTAATCCCCATTGGTGTTTGACCTTGGACTGTTCCTACGGGAGCAACAAAAGTTGATGACACGTCCCTTTCCATCTTTCCAATTGGCGCAATGGCTTCTTTCAAATTCTTATCTTCCTCAATAGTTATCATGTTCACGTTGGCATTTTCGTGAGCCGGTAAAGGATTGTTGTCCATATTGGGCCTAGCTCTAGTGAGCTGGATCGCTCCTTCCTTAATCAAGGCTTCGATTTTGTTTTTGAGGCCATAGCAATCCTCTGTGTCATTCGATAACTCCAGAATGGTATGCCGTTTAAAACCATCAAACTATCTTGGAATAGGATCGGGAATTTTTCCTTCAATCGGTTGTATCACACCTGCTGCTTTCATTCTTTCAAACAATTGAGCCAAGGGTTCAGCGAACCGAGTGTAATTACGGGTGTTTTTGATGTCAGGGTTTGGACGGGCTTTAGGTGTGGCATGTGGTCGATTTTGGTAAGTTGGAGCTTGAACGGATTGATATGGACATGGGTTTTGATGGGAAGGTGCTCGGGATTGGTAGTAGTTTTCTTGGGCGTTGTAGACAGGGTAAGGAGATAGTGGAGCATGGTAGGGTTCAGCGTAGTGGTAAGGGTAGAAAGGTTGTTGTGGATGGTTAAAGTATGTAACGGCTTTGGCTTGGCTTATGTCCTTGGACATTCATGACTACAGCGACTTCTTCTTTCTTCTTTTTAACCCCGCTTATAGAACCAGATTGAATAGCTTTGTTTACAGCTTGCAAAGCTGTAAGATCCTGAATTTTTCTCGATTTGATTCCTTCTTCTAAGGCTTCTCCCATTCGGACAACTTCTGTGAATTTTTGTCCCATCATGCCTATCATTTTCTCATAGTATATGCCAGCTTGGCATTCAATGAAGGTGGCAGTCATTTCTCTATCATCCATCGGGGGTTGAACCCTGGCCGCTTCTGACCTCCAACGCAATGCATATTCACGGAACGTCTCAGTTGACTTCTTAGTTAACTTAGTCATGTAGACTCTATCCGGTGTGATATCGGTGTTAAAACTGAATCTGTCCATAAAGTCTTGTGCCATATCGCTCCAATCACGCCATTTACGGACGTCCTGTTGTGTATACCAAGTAAGAGCCTCACCAGATAAGCTTCTTATAAATAGTTTCATCCTTATATTACGGGTCTCCCTACTCCAACTAGTTTGTCACAATAAGCCCTTAAGTGTGTATAGGGGTCGCCTGTTCCATTGAATGTATCAAATTTCGGTGGCTTGTAGCCTACGGGCAAATCGACGTCGGTCGAACACTGAGAGATCTTCATATTCTACACTCTTGCTTCCTCTAGCAACTTGAAGATTTCTCATTGCTTCTTTGAGACTGTGGATCTCTTTTAACAATATATCATCCGCCCTTGCTTTTGCTTCTTTTTCCATTTACTCGTATTGAAGGAGATGGAACCTTCGTACACGTAATCCCAGGTTCATTTTTCCCGTACAATCGAGACCTTTGTTCTTTTCTTCACCGGTCCTCGTAGCACATTCGTTCCCCTGATTATCATATTAATCATGTTGAGGTTCGGGCCTCGGGTGGTTTGTGATTCTCCCTTCCTTTGTAATGGCTTTTGGATCGCTCACTCAGAAATTCTCGAAGGTGGCCATTTTTTAATAACCGAGCCACCTCCTCCCTTAATTGACGACAATTTTCGGTTCTGTGCCAATGAATCTCCTGATACTCACACATCACGTTGGGGTCCCATTGGGTCGGGTCGGATCTCAACGTCCTTAGCTACCTAGCCTCCGTGATACGATAGATAGCCGAGATAAGGTCAGAGGTGTTGATGTTAAAGTTGTATTCCGATAACCTCGGTATGTCTTTATTGCTAGCTAAACTGTCGGTATCACTTCTAAATGACAAACCTCGGTTCGACGGACGGTCGGCTCGTTTATTGCCCTTACTAGGTAGTATGAGCGGGGGCCGCTCCTTGATTTATCCGGCACGAAGCTTGGCTTCTCCGATTGAGAATATGGTCGGCACTTTTCCCTTGATGGTCTCGTTTCAGGTTCATAATTTTTTCTAGATCTCTCAAAGTTTTTGCTCGCATTTATTGGGGCCGGGAGGGCTCGAGCTGATCGTCCTCTACCCGAATCTTAGATTCGTACCTGTTATGGACATCCGCCCAAGTTACAGCCTCGTATTCTAACAAGTTCTCCTTCAATTTGAATGAGGCAGTTGAGCTCCAAGGGTTAAGCCCTTTGGTGAAAGCTTGTCTTTGCCCATTTCTCAGGAACCGGGGGTAGTTCCATCCTTTTCCTTTGGAAGCGGTTCACAAACTCACGTAGTAGTTCATCATCTCTTTGGGCAATTCTAAAGATATTCGCCTTTCTGGCCTGCACCTTTTTGGTTCCAGCATGAGCTTTGATAAACGTATCTGCGAGCATTTCGAAAAAAG